>NW_023365804.1:28059-30986 GCF_000003815.2 Branchiostoma floridae
TAGCGGTTATCCCCCAGGTGAGCCTTCATTCGTATGTAGAAAAGTTACAAAGTAATTTTGGGTACTCAAATCACTTTTTACCTTTTGCCCACGGGTTTTACTATGATACTCAAGTGTTGAAAGTAACGCACATTTTGATTGAAATTTCGGAAGTCCGATCGTAAGGGGTCGCTCTTTTGCGGTTACCGAAGGGTTCGCTTAGCGGTTAGCTGTTATCCCCCAGGTGAGCCTTCATTCGTATGTAGAAAAGTTACAAAGTAATTTAGGGTACTCAAATCACTTTTTACCTTTTGCCCACGGGTTTTACTATGATACTCAAGTGTTGAAAGTAACGCACATTTTCTTTGAAATTTCGGAAGTCCGATCGTAAGGGGTCGCTTTTTTGCGGTTACCGAAGGGTTCGCTTAGCGGTTAGCGGTTATCCCCCAGGTGAGCCTTCACTCGTATGTAGAAAAGTTACAAAGTAATTTTGGGTACTCAAATCACTTTTTACCTTTTGCCCACGGGTTTTACTTTGATATTCAAGTGTTGAAAGTAACGCACATTATGTTTGAAATTTCGGAAGTCCGATCGTAAGGGGTCGCTTTTTTGCGGTTACCGAAGGGTTCGCTTAGCGGTTAGCGGTTATCCCCCAGGTGAGCCTTCACTCGTATGTAGAAAAGTTACAAAGTAATTTTGGGTACTCAAATCACTTTTTACCTTTTGCCCACGGGTTTTACTTTGATATTCAAGTGCTGAAAGTAACGCACATTTTGTTTGAAATTTCGGATGTCCGATAGTAAGGGGTCGCTTTTTTGCGATTACCGAAGGGTTCGGTTAGCGGTTAGCGGTTATCCCCCAGGTGAGCCTTCATTAGTATGTAGAAAAGTTACAAAGTAATTTTGGGTACTCAAATCACTTTTTACCTTTTGCCCACGGGTTTTACTTTGATATTCAAGTGTTGAAAGTAACGCACATTTTGTTTGAAATTTCGGAAGTCCGATAGTAAGGGGTCGCTTAGTATGTAGAAAAGTTACAAAGTAATTTTGGGTACTCAAATCACTTTTTACCTTTTGCCCACAGGTTTTACTATGATGCTCAAGTGTTGAAAGTAACGCACATTTTGTTTGAAATTTCGGAAGTCCGATCGTAAGGGGTCGCTTTTTTGCGGTTACCGAAGGGTTCGCTTAGCGGTTATCCCCCAGGTGAGCCAACATTCGTATGTAGAAAAGTTACAAAGTAATTTTGGGTACTCAAATCACTTTTTACCTTTTGCCCACGGGTTTTACTTTGATATTCAAGTGTTGAAAGTAACGCACATTTTGTTTGAAATTTCGGAAGTCCGATAGTAAGGGGTCGCTTTTTTGCGGTTACCGAAGGGTTCGCTTAGTGGTTAGCGGTTATCCCCCAGGTGAGCCAACATTCGTATGTAGAAAAGTTACAAAGTAATTTTGGGTACTCAAATCACTTTTTACCTTTTGCCCATTGGTCTTACTTTGATATTCAAGTGTTGAAAGTAACTCACATTTTGTTTGAAATTTCGGAAGTCCGATAGTAAGGGATCGCTTTTTTGCGGTTACCGAAGGGTTCGCTTAGCGGTTAGCGGTTATCCCCCAGGTGAGCCTTCATTAGTATGTAGAAAAGTTACAAAGTAATTTTGGGTACTCAAATCACTTTTTACCTTTTGCCCACGGGTTTTACTATGATGCTCAAGTGTTGAAAGTGACGCACATTTTGTTTGAAATTTCGGATGTCCGATCGTAAGGGGTCGCTTTTTTGCGGTTACCGAAGGGTTCGCTTAGCGGTTAGCGGTTATCCCCCAGGTGAGCCTTCATTCGTATGTAGAAAAGTTACAAAGTAATTTTGGGTACTCAAATCACTTTTTACCTTTTGCCCACGGGTTTTACTATGATACTCAAGTGTTGAAAGTAACGCACATTTTGTTTGAAATTTCGGAAGTCCGATCGTAAGGGGTCGCTTTTTTGCGGTTACCGAAGGGTTCGCTTAGCGGTTAGCGGTTATCCCCCAGGTGAGCCACCATTCGTATGTAGAAAAGTTACAAAGTAATTTTGGGTACTCAAATCACTTTTTACCTTTTGCCCACGGGTTTTACTTTGATATTCAAGTGTTGAAAGTAACGCACATTTTGGTTTGAAATTTCGGAATTCCGGATAGTAAGTGTTCGCTTTTTAAGCGGTTACGATAGGCTTCGCTTTACCGGTTAACCGGTTATCCCCCCAGTTGAGCTTACATTGGTATTAAGAAAAGTTACAAAGTAATTTTGGTAACTCAAATCACTTGTACCCGTTGGCCCACGGATTTTACTTGGATATTCCAAGTGTGGAAAGTAACGCACATCTTGGTTTGAAATTTCGGAATTCCCGTATAGTAAGTGTTTGCTTTTTACGGTTACCGAAGGGTTCGCTTAGCGGTTAGCGGTTATCCCCCAGGTGAGCCAACATTCGTATGTAGAAAAGTTACAAAGTAATTTTGGGTACTCAAATCACTTTTTACCTTTTGCCCACGGGTTTTACTTTGATATTCAAGTGCTGAAAGTAACGCACATTTTGTTTGAAATTTCGGATGTCCGATAGTAAGGGCTCGCTTTTTTACGATTACCGAAGGGTTCGGTTAGCGGTTAGCGGTTATCCCCCAGGTGAGCCTTTATTAGTATGTAGAAAAGTTACAAAGTAATTTTGGGTACTCAAATCACTTTTTACCTTTTGCCCACGGGTTTTACTTTGATATTCAAGTGTTGAAAGTAACGCACATTTTGTTTGAAATTTCGGAAGTCCGATAGTAAGGCCTCGCTTAGTATGTAGAAAAGTTACAAAGTAATTTTGGGTACTCAAATCACTTTTTACCTTTTGCCCACAGGTTTTACTATGATGCTCAAGTGTTGAAAGTAACGCACATTTTGCAATGAATTTCGGAGTCCGATCGTAAGG
>NW_023365804.1:31275-32723 GCF_000003815.2 Branchiostoma floridae
AGTAATTTTGGGTACTCAAATCACTTTTTACCTTCTGCCCATTGGTCTTACTTTGATATTCAAGTGTTGAAAGTAACTCACATTTTGTTTGAAATTTCGGAAGTCCGATAGTAAGGGATCGCTTTTTTGCGGTTACCGAAGGGTTCGCTTAGCGGTTAGCGGTTATCCCCCAGGTGAGCCTTCATTAGTATGTAGAAAAGTTTCAAAGTAATTTTGGGTACTCAAATCACTTTTTACCTTTTGCCCACGGGTTTTACTATGATACTCAAGTGTTGAAAGTAACGCACATTTTGTTTGAAATTTCGGAAGTCCGATCGTAAGGGGTCGCTTTTTTGCGGTTACCGAAGGGTTCGCTTAGCGGTTAGCGGTTATCCCCCAGGTGAGCCTTCATTCGTATGTAGAAAAGTTACAAAGTAATTTTGGGTACTCAAATCACTTTTTACCTTTTGCCCACGGGTTTTACTATGATACTCAAGTGTTGAAAGTAACGCACATTTTGTTTGAAATTTCGGAAGTCCGATCGTAAGGGGTCGCTTTTTTGCGGTTACCGAAGGGTTCGCTTAGCGGTTAGCGGTTATCCCCCAGGTGAGCCTTCATTCGTATGTAGAAAAGTTACAAAGTAATTTTGGGTACTCAAATCACTTTTTACCTTTTGCCCACGGGTTTTACTTTGATATTCAAGTGTTGAAAGTAACGCACATTTTGTTTGAAATTTCGGAAGTCCGATCGTAAGGGGTCGCTTTTTTGCGGTTACCGAAGGGTTCGCTTAGCGGTTAGCGGTTATCCCCCAGGTGAGCCTTCATTCGTATGTAGAAAAGTTACAAAGTAATTTTGGGTACTCAAATCACTTGTTACCTTTTGCCCACGGGTTTTACTTTGATATTCAAGTGTTGAAAGTAACGCACATTTTGTTTGAAATTTCGGAAGTCTGATCGTAAGGGGTCGCTTTTTTGCGGTTACCGAAGGGTTCGCCTAGCGGTTAGCGGTTATCCCCCAGGTGAGCCAACATTCGTATGTAGAAAAGTTACAAAGTAATTTTGGGTACTCAAATCACTTTTTACCTTTTGCCCACGGGTTTTACTTTGATATTCAAGTGCTGAAAGTAACGCACATTTTGTTTGAAATTTCGGATGTCCGATAGTAAGGGGTCGCTTTTTTGCGATTACCGAAGGGTTCGGTTAGCGGTTAGCGGTTATCCCCCAGGTGAGCCTTCATTAGTATGTAGAAAAGTTACAAAGTAATTTTGGGTACTCAAATCACTTTTTACCTTTTGCCCACGGGTTTTACTTTGATATTCAAGTGTTGAAAGTAACGCACATTTTGTTTGAAATTTCGGAAGTCCGATAGTAAGGGGTCGCTTAGTATGTAGAAAAGTTACAAAGTAATTTTGGGTACTCAAATCACTTTTTACCTTTTGCCCACAGGTTTTACTATGATGCTCAAGTGTT
>NW_023365804.1:32953-37979 GCF_000003815.2 Branchiostoma floridae
CCACGGGTTTTACTATGATATTCAAGTGTTCAAAGTAACGCACATTATGTTTTGAAATTTCGGAAGTCCGATCGTAAGGGGTCGCTTTTTTGCGGTTACCGAAGGGTTCGCTTAGCGGTTAGCGGTTATCCCCCAGGTGAGCCTTCATTCGTATGTAGAAAAGTTACAAAGTAATTTTGGGTAAAAAAAACGAAAAGAATTGCCGCGGCAAACAGCCTGCTCCTGCATATCATGTGTTCAAGTAACGCACATTTTGTTTGAGATTTCGGAAGTCCGATCGTAAGGGGTCGCTTTTTTGCGGTTACCGAAGGGTTCGCTTAGCGGTTAGCGGTTATCCCCCAGGTGAGCCTTCATTCGTATGTAGAAAAGTTACAAAGTAATTTTGGGTACTCAAATCACTTTTTACCTTTTGCCCACGGGTTTTACTATGATATTCAAGTGTTCAAAGTAATTCAAGTTTTCCGACGGCTGAGCAGACAAGTCACGTGTCCCCCTACCCTGATCGATGCTTATCCCTCTGACCCCATTTACCCTCTGACCTTTCCCCCATCTCCCATGTAGGTCATTCGTGGCTTCTCCTTCCTGAGTACGGTCATATTTCCCACCCAACCCTACCCTCACATATCTGACTTCAAGACGCTCATGTTGTTAATTATACTGTATGGTCTGTTTCTGCTATAGCTTTTGAGCTCAGTTGTAACTTAACCAAGAAGTCTCTAAGAAATCTTGAGAGAGATCAAACCCTTACGCTATTGTTTGTGCTCACAGAGTAACCGCTTGTGGGATTCAGAAGATGTGTGTGTGGAAGTTGAGCCCCCGTGTGGCGCATACTGGCCTCTTGTATGTTCTGTTATGAATTGAAGTTTAATATGCAAGTATGCAACCTACTGACATGAGTGTTGTTCCTCCCAGTGTTGTTCATGCTGTTGTGTAAGCGTCATTGTGGGATATCTCCCTCTTGGCTGATGTTTAAGTATCTGCGTACTTATTTATAGCCAATGTCGTTGATTTTGCAACATTGTTATGGCAATGTGTTGCCTTATGTTAACGATAAGCTTTCCGATGACTTACTGTAACTTCAGAGGTAGATGCAAGTCAGGATACGTTGAACATCCGCTGGACAGAGCCTCGGTTTAACCGTCCAGTTCGATATTGACTATTTGTGGCAACCAGGATAAACGGTCGCCAGCTTGTAGCAAGACATGCTTGGAGTCGTAGATATGAGAACAACAATGTGTAAACAGAAGTTGTTAATACTGTTGTTAACACTGATGAACCGATGTGTATAACAGAAGTTGTCCTGTTGTTGAGACTGATGAGTCAATAAATGCCCGACCGTACTCGTGACGGTGAGCTCACTACAGGTTTTGTTCATTGAGCTATTTCACACATTCCTTTCTTTATGAGAGATTTTCCAGCGACGAGACGTCCCTCAGTGACAACGCACATCCTCACCGCCCACGGTGACAATAGTTGCCAGACTGCCCTCTATTGTGTCATCAGACCACCCATCCCTGGGAGCGTGGTGATCCTTATAAACGACAATTGATCTCAATTTACCCCTTCCTCCCCGTTTTTAGCCCCTACATCGCCAACAAGATAGAGCTGAGTGGATCCTACTTTATATATCCCTGTGCACATTCTTGATATGCATACATCATACATGTACCTTCTTGCAGCTCGTTCTCCTTCCTGATCCTTTCTAACTTACGCCTTTCAGACCGTTCTAATTTCTGCAGATTCTACGAAGGAAAACGGAGTGGATGTAGAGCAAGGGATCTGCGTGTGCATTGACCTGAAGAGTATTATGTCCTTGATTTGACTTTCCTTGATTTTTATACCGCTAGTCTACCTTGTGAGCCGCTGTTTGTACTGAGACATTACGCAGACATTCACTTCTGTCCTGTGGCCATTCTACCAGGCTTGACATTTGTTTTGTGACGATTGGTTTCTCACTGCAGGTATGACCTTTCCCGGCCTCTGCCACAACTAGCATTTTCTATCCATCCTACCCACTTCCCTATTAAAGTCCCCTTCAATCCCGTCTTTACCCAGCCCCATCTCCTGACGCATACCTAGGACTTTGACGCGAGGTTCTCCCGTTGTATACTACAATTCGCTTGCACTCTGTGTGATTGTTGTTTATGTAACACTCTACTACATCTACGGTACTGTGCTTGCTAATCCAATTATTGGCCTCTGTATAATTTGATCACAGCTATTTCACACATTCTTCCCTTTACGAGGGAGATTGCCCAGTAACGAGGAGACTTCCCGGCCTGTCACTTTCCCACTACCCCCAACCGTGATGATGACCGTCAGTCTAGATCTACTTCCTCCTTACAATTACGATTGTTTACTCTCCCCTCCACAACTCTTCATCCAAGACCACCCACCTGTGGGAACCTGGTAATTATTATGAACATATCCTTTTAATTATTCCTCTTCTCTTCTAGCTCTCGCAGAACCCCCGACAATTAACACCCTTCCTTGACGTTTTGCGTGTTTTTGTGTGATACATATGCATGACACATGCATGACACTTGGGAGGACTAATCTTCCGACTGAGCTTCCAAGGAGTTCTTGTACAGCAGCCTTGTCTTGCAGGCCCATTGCTGGCTGTCAAGGTATACGGAGTGATGCGATATATATTTTAATGAAACTCCTTGGTGTATCTGACTATACCTTATTTGACAGGTTCTTCCTTCCGGTTTATAATGTTATCGATATCACTCTTACAGACACATTGACAGCTATTCTATACCATCCTACAAGGCCGTTGTCTGTTTACTGTTTTGACGGAATGTTTTCTCACCCGAAGTTTAGGTCTGCTCTTACCTGCTATTATCCGGAAAACTTTGTCCTCCTGACCCCTCTCCCTCCCACCACCCGCCTTGTTCTATCCTCCCCACCCGGCATCCCTCACCCCCATGCCTTTTTACTCCTCCCGCTTCCATGACATTAGAATGTACGCGAAGGTGACTTGAGGTGTGCTTCCCCGTGTGGAGACACTTCACTGCTGTGAATGCAACCCCTCCCCCTTCCCTGACATGTGAATGTACGCGAAGGTGACTTGAGGTGTGCTCCCCCGTGCGGAGACACTTCACTGTCGTGAGTACAACCCCTCCCCCTTCCCTGACATGTGAATGTACGTGAAGGTGAATTGAGGTGTGCTCCCCCGTGTGGAGACACTTCACTCTCGTGAGTGCAGTCCCCTGTGAGGACTCAGTTGAAACTTTACTGTTAGTGCTTACCCCCGTGTGGATTTGAACTTGAGGCTTTATTGAAGTGTCAGCCCCCGTGTGGATGTACTTCAAGTTTTTGCCGGAAGTGTCATCCCCTGTGCGGTCGATGTACTTCTGGTACGAGATACAACCCCCGGGTTGGCCTTACATTCAACCGAGAACGTTGGACTTGTACCTGATGAATATGACGGACCAACAAGTGTGGCGGGACTTTGATGGAGGCCTCCGTACGTGGATTTCATTGAGACATTAACATACACAAGAGAAGCTTGGTTGACATGGGACAATTGCCGGACGGTTCAACTTGAATCCTGTCATGATCATCGCACCAGTCAGGACTGTATCGCTATGACGTTGATGGAATACCCGCGAGTGACTAGTAAATCGAACGCCTTGAGCTGTATGCGCGAACGGAACGGACTTAAGTTATGTCTCGAACTCCAAAGCTCGCCAGGAGGTGTCAACAGTTCCAACACCGTGTAACTTTGGATTACCTTATATCATGAACTTACGGCGGCTGTTTAGCTCTTTTTACGCCATTATAAAGACTTTACACCTTCTGTTCTCACCAGCTCCCAGATTGTAACTTATATATTGACTAGCCCACTACAACTTGTACCGTGAGTTAAATACTGTTGAGCGTCAGGCCTGTTCTCCCTCTGTCATCCAGTCTCTACCCCCCTTCTTAACCCCTCTCCCTTCTTCTATCCTTTTTCGTCGTGACGGTGAGCTCACTACCCTAACGGTGTGTGTACTTGTCTGTGAAATAGTCGGAAAACGTAGTTCTCTTCGGAGCTTGCGAAGAAGAGAACGCACATTTTGTTTGAAATTTCGGAAGTCCGATCGTAAGGGGTCGCTTTTTTGCGGTTACCGAAGGGTTCGCTTAGCGGTTAGCGGTTATCCCCCAGGTGAGCCTTCATTCGTATGTAGAAAAGTTACAAAGTAATTTTGGGTACTCAAATCACTTTTTACCTTTTGCCCACGGGTTTTACTATGATATTCAAGTGTTGAAAGTAACGCACATTTTGTTTGAAATTTCGGAAGTCCGATCGTAAGGGGTCGCTTTTTTGCGGTTACCGAAGGGTTCGCTTAGCGGTTAGCGGTTATCCCCCAGGTGAGACTTCATTCGTATGTAGAAAAGTTACAAAGTAATTTTGGGTACTCAAATCACTTTTTACCTTTTGCCCACGGGTTTTACTTTGATATTCAAGTGTTGAAAGTAACGCACATTTTGTTTGAAATTTCGGAAGTCCGATCGTAAGGGGTCGCTTTTTTGCGGTTACCGAAGGGTTCGCTTAGCGGTTAGCGGTTATCCCCCAGGTGAGCCTTCATTCGTATGTAGAAAAGTTACAAAGTAATTTTGGGTACTCAAATCACTTTTTACCTTTTGCCCACGGGTTTTACTATGATATTCAAGTGTTCAAAGTAACGCACATTTTGTTTGAAATTTCGGAAGTCCGATCGTAAGGGGTCGCTTTTTTGCGGTTACCGAAGGGTTCGCTTAGCGGTTAGCGGTTATCCCCCAGGTGAGCCTTCATTCGTATGTAGAAAAGTTACAAAGTAATTTTGGGTACTCAAATCACTTTTTACCTTTTGCCCACGGGTTTTACTTTGATATTCAAGTGTTGAAAGTAACGCACATTATGTAGAAGCTTTGCGACTTAGTCACGTGTACCCCTACCCTGATCGATGCTTATCCCTCTGAGCCCATTTAGCCTCTGACCTTTCCCCGATGTACCATGTAGGTCATTCGTGGCTTCTCCTTCCTGAGTACGGGCATA
>NW_023365804.1:40601-41389 GCF_000003815.2 Branchiostoma floridae
AAGTTACAAAGTAATTTTGGTACTCAAATCACTTTTTACCTTTTGCCTACGGGTTTTACTATGATACTCAAGTGTTGAAAGTAACGCATATTTTGTTTGAAATTTCGGAAGTCCGATCGTAAGGGGTCGCTTTTTTGCGGTTACCGAAGGGTTCGCTTAGCGGTTAGCGGTTATCCCCCAGGTGAGCCTTCATTCGTATGTAGAAAAGTTACAAAGTAATTTTGGGTACTCAAATCACTTTTTACCTTTTGCCCACGGGTTTTACTATGATACTCAAGTGTTGAAAGTAACGCACATTTTGTTTGAAATTTCGGAAGTCCGATCGTAAGGGGTCGCTTTTTTGCGGTTACCGAAGGGTTCGCTTAGCGGTTAGCGGTTATCCCCCAGGTGAGCCTTCATTCGTATGTAGAAAAGTTACAAAGTAATTTTGGATACTCGAATCACTTTTTACCTTTTGCCCACGGGTTTTACTTTGATATTCAAGTGTTGAAAGTAACGCACATTATGTTTGAAATTTCGGAAGTCCGATCGTAAGGGGTCGCTTTTTTGCGGTTATCGAAGGGTTCGCTTAGCGGTTAGCGGTTATCCCCCAGGTGAGCCTTCATTCGTATGTAGAAAAGTTACAAAGTAATTTTGGGTACTCAAATCACTTTTTACCTTTTGCCCACGGGTTTTACTATGATATTCAAGTGTTGAAAGTAACGCACATTTTGTTTGAAATTTCGGGAGTCCGATCGTAAGGGGTCGCTTTTTTGCGGTTACCGAAGGGTTCGCTTAGCGGTTAGCGG
>NW_023365804.1:42003-58887 GCF_000003815.2 Branchiostoma floridae
TTAGCCCAGGTTATTCCCCCCCAGGTGAGCCTTGCATTTCGTTAATGTAGAAAAGTTACAAAGTAATTTTGGGTACTCAAATCACTTTTTACCTTTTGCCCACGGGTTTTACTTTGATATTTCAAGTGTTGAAAGTAACGCACATTATGTTCTGAAATTGTCGGGAAGATCCGATCGTAAGCGGGTCGCTTTTTTGCGGTTACCGAAGGGTTCGCTTAGCGGTTAGCGGTTATCCCCATGGTGAGCCTTTATTCGTATGTAGAAAAGTTACAAAGTAATTTTGGGTGCTCAAATCACTTTTTACCTTTTGCCCACGGGATTTACTATGATATTCAAGTGTTGAAAGTAACGCACATTTTGTTTGAAATTTCGGAAGTCCGATCGTAAGGGTCGCTTTTTTGCGGTTACCGAAGGGTTCGCTTAGCGGTTAGCGGTTATCCCCATGGTGAGTGTGTCTCGGCGTGTAGAAAAGTTAGAAAGTAATTTTGGGTACTCAAATTACTTTTTACCTTTTGCCCACGGGTTTTACTATGATATTCAAGTGTTGAAAGTAACGCACATTATGTTTGAAACTTTGGAAGTCCGATCGTAAGGGGTCGCTTTTTTGCGGTTACCGAAGGGTTCTCTTAGCGGTTAGCGGTTATCCCCCAGGTGAGCCTTCATTCGTATGTAGAAAAGTTACAAAGTAATTTTGGTACTCAAATCACTTTTTACCTTTTGCCTACGGGTTTTACTATGATACTCAAGTGTTGAAAGTAACGCATATTTTGTTTGAAATTTCGGAAGTCCGATCGTAAGGGGTCGCTTTTTTGCGGTTACCGAAGGGTTCGCTTAGCGGTTAGCGGTTATCCCCCAGGTGAGCCTTCATTCGTATGTAGAAAAGTTACAAAGTAATTTTGGGTACTCAAATCACTTTTTACCTTTTGCCCACGGGTTTTACTATGATACTCAAGTGTTGAAAGTAACGCACATTTTGTTTGAAATTTCGGAAGTCCGATCGTAAGGGGTCGCTTTTTTGCGGTTACCGAAGGGTTCGCTTAGCGGTTAGCGGTTATCCCCCAGGTGAGCCTTCATTCGTATGTAGAAAAGTTACAAAGTAATTTTGGATACTCAAATCACTTTTTACCTTTTGCCCACGGGTTTTACTATGATATTCAAGTGTTGAAAGTAACGCACATTTTGTTTGAAATTTCGGAAGTCCGATCGTAAGGGGTCGCTTTTTTGCGGTTACCGAAGGGTTCGCTTAGCGGTTAGCGGTTATCCCCCAGGTGAGCCTTCATTCGTATGTAGAAAAGTTACAAAGTAATTTTGGGTACTCAAATCACTTTTTACCTTTTGCCCACGGGTTTTACTATGATATTCAAGTGTTGAAAGTAACGCACATTTTGTTTGAAATTTCGGAAGTCCGATCGTAAGGGGTCGCTTTTTTGCGGTTACCGAAGGGTTCGCTTAGCGGTTAGCGGTTATCCCCCAGGTGAGCCTTCATTCGTATGTAGAAAAGTTACAAAGTAATTTTGGGTACTCAAATCACTTTTTACCTTTTGCCCACGGGTTTTACTTTGATATTCAAGTGTTGAAAGTAACGCACATTATGTTTGAAATTTCGGAAGTCCGATCGTAAGGGGTCGCTTTTTTGCGGTTACCGAAGGGTTCGCTTAGCGGTTAGCGGTTATCCCCCAGGTGAGCCTTCATTCGTATGTAGAAAAGTTACAAAGTAATTTTGGGTACTCAAATCACTTTCTACCTTTTGCCCACGGGTTTTACTTTGATATTCAAGTGTTGAAAGTAACGCACATTATGTTTGAAATTTCGGAAGTCCGATCGTAAGGGGTCGCTTTTTTGCGGTTATCGAAGGGTTCGCTTAGCGGTTAGCGGTTATCCCCCAGGTGAGCCTTCATTCGTATGTAGAAAAGTTACAAAGTAATTTTGGGTACTCAAATCACTTTTTACCTTTTGCCCACGGGTTTTACTTTGATATTCAAGTGTTGAAAGTAACGCACATTATGTTTGAAATTTCGGAAGTCCGATCGTAAGGGGTCGCTTTTTTGCGGTTACCGAAGGGTTCGCTTAGCGGTTAGCGGTTATCCCCCAGGTGAGCCTTCATTCGTATGTAGAAAAGTTACAAAGTAATTTTGGGTACTCAAATCACTTTTTACCTTTTGCCCACGGGTTTTACTTTGATATTCAAGTGTTGAAAGTAACGCACATTATGTTTGAAATTTCGGAAGTCCGATCGTAAGGGGTCGCTTTTTTGCGGTTACCGAAGGGTTCGCTTAGCGGTTAGCGGTTATCCCCCAGGTGAGCCTTCATTCGTATGTAGAAAAGTTACAAAGTAATTTTGGGTACTCAAATCACTTTTTACCTTTTGCCCACGGGTTTTACTTTGATATTCAAGTGTTGAAAGTAACGCACATTATGTTTGAAATTTCGGAAGTCCGATCGTAAGGGGTCGCTTTTTTGCGGTTACCGAAGGGTTCGCTTAGCGGTTAGCGGTTATCCCCCAGGTGAGCCTTCATTCGTATGTAGAAAAGTTACAAAGTAATTTTGGGTACTCAAATCACTTTTTACCTTTTGCCCACGGCTTTTACTTTGATATTCAAGTGTTGAAAGTAACGCACATTATGTTTGAAATTTCGGAAGTCCGATCGTAAGGGGTCGCTTTTTTGCGGTTACCGAAGGGTTCGCTTAGCGGTTAGCGGTTATCCCCCAGGTGAGCCTTCATTCGTATGTAGAAAAGTTACAAAGTAATTTTGGGTACTCAAATCACTTTTTACCTTTTGCCCACGGGTTTTACTTTGATATTCAAGTGTTGAAAGTAACGCACATTATGTTTGAAATTTCGGAAGTCCGATCGTAAGGGGTCGCTTTTTTGCGGTTACCGAAGGGTTCGCTTAGCGGTTAGCGGTTATCCCCCAGGTGAGCCTTCATTCGTATGTAGAAAAGTTACAAAGTAATTTTGGGTACTCAAATCACTTTTTACCTTTTGCCCACGGGTTTTACTTTGATATTCAAGTGTTGAAAGTAACGCACATTATGTTTGAAATTTCGGAAGTCCGATCGTAAGGGGTCGCTTTTTTGCGGTTACCGAAGGGTTCGCTTAGCGGTTAGCGGTTATCCCCCAGGTGAGCCTTCATTCGTATGTAGAAAAGTTACAAAGTAATTTTGGGTACTCAAATCACTTTTTACCTTTTGCCCACGGGTTTTACTATGATATTCAAGTGTTGAAAGTAACGCACATTTTGTTTGAAATTTCGGAAGTCCGATCGTAAGGGGTCGCTTTTTTGCGGTTACCGAAGGGTTCGCTTAGCGGTTAGCGGTTATCCCCCAGGTGAGCCTTCATTCGTATGTAGAAAAGTTACAAAGTAATTTTGGGTACTCAAATCCCTTTTTACCTTTTGCCCACGGGTTTTACTATGATACTCAAGTGTTGAAAGTAACGCACATTTTGTTTGAAATTTCGGAAGTCCGATCGTAAGGGGTCGCTTTTTTGCGGTCACCGAAGGGTTCGCTTAGCGGTTAGCGTTTATCCCCCAGGTGAGCCTTCATTCGTATGTAGAAAAGTACAAAGTATTTGGGGTAATCAAATCACTTTTTACCTTTTGCCCACAGGTTTTACTATGATACTCAAGTATTGAAAGTAACGCACATTTTGTTTGAAATTTTGGAAGTCCGATCGTAAGGGGTCGCTTTTTTGCGGTTATCGAAGGGTTCACTTAGCGGTTAGCGGTTATCCCCCAGGTGAGCCTTCATTCGTATGTAGAAAAGTTACAAAGTAATTTTGGGTACTCAAATCACTTTTTACCTTTTGCCCACAGGTTTTACTATGATACTCAAGTGTTGAAAGTAACGCACATTTTGTTTGAAATTTCGGAAGTCCGATCGTAAGGGGTCGCTTTTATGCGGTTACCGAAGGGTTCGCTTAGCGGTTAGCGGTTATCCCCCAGGTGTGCCTTCATTCGTATTTTCGGGTTTTACAATGATTTGCGTCTTATATTCACGGATTACTTCGCAATTCGAACCGGAGTCTTAAGGCCTCATACCGGACTTTTGTTGCCTCATTTACATAGTGCTTAAATATGCAACTTTAATGGGCGAAAATCCAATAAAGAAACAGTTCTACTGGAGATGTTTTAATTTCTATTGAAAAAGCACTTGTCCAGTATTCAATAAAAAAAAATTCCTCAAAATCTGACCGGTGGATCGATTTTTATAACATCTATAACTGCACATAAATACTATCTAGAAAGTGGGGCTTTCCTTCAGTGACCCGCTGACCACATTACTCAGGACAAACAAACGTGCACCTCCGAGAATCGCCCGAATGCCGAAACTTTTCCACCCGATCCTGTCAGAAATACACAACCTTTCATCTCAAATCCTTCGATATGACATGGGAGCGATAAAAGGCAATTTATCGTCTACATAAACACGCGATTTTGGGGCCCCATTCATATTTCGGAGGGAATACTTCTGAGTGCCCACCCGCGGAGTAATACCGGAACGAGGCCTTCAGTGCGGATTACAGATATCCGGTCAGATTTGAACTTTGACCCGAAACCTTGACCTGGCGTTTTCCTACGCGCCTGGAGCGTTTCGAAGGTAGATATATTTATTACCTTTGCCAGAATGGCAAGGTTATGTTATAGGCTTGTACGTCTGTCTGTCTGTCTGTCTGTCTGTCTGTCTTTCTGTCTGTCTGTCTGTGAACAGCATCACTCGAAAAGCGCCTTTGATTGATCCTGATGATATTTGGTAGGTGGATATAGGGGTCGTAATCCCCATACTACTTCTCTTGCCCTCGCATGTTCTAAGTTTATGACCTTTGTGATCCTTTGTCCTGCTCAGACTTTTTTTTGTCAATTTAACCCTCCTAAGCTGGTTGTTTAATCTGATCAATAAAACGTGACCTATTCTGTGCTGCTGCTGCAGACTTCCAGATCAATGCGGTTTCCTGTGGTAAGAAATGCCACAAACCTGTATTTACTGAACCCACCTACAGGAATCATATATGTGCATCCCGTATATATACGGGTTCATCAGGACAGCCTTGTAGATACCAGATCTATACATATATTACTGTATGTACATATTACATATCATATTGTACATAGTATATATTGATATATGTTCGTGTTTTGTTTTAGGGAAATGTAGTCTTAACCAGCCACGACAACTCATTAGTGATGAGAGTCCTTGTTTCTTACTTTATGACCAATGGCCATAATCTGCATGCTCAAATGAGGTGCTTTTAGCCATCTCTCTTAAAGCCAATGCAACTTAGGTCTAGACAATGCAGCGCAATAAAGACCAAGATTCCCCATTATATAGCACAAGAGATAAACACCCAAGTACGTCAGTGGGGACATCCTATCTCAAGAGGGCTTTATAACGTCATTTAATCACCCAGCTATTTGATGTAATCTATAGATACCTAACTGTCAAAAGGATTTGCAGTCATAGAAGGATTTGAAAGGGTTTACAGCTGTGTATTGACATACATCTTCCAGGTCCACAACTTAAACGCAGTTACAACTAAAAAATGGGAGATCAAATTCCAACCTAATTGCAGCTAGTGCGTCAATATGGAAGTAACAATCTTTCTTTCTATGACACATAATGTTTGTAAAGGATGTAATGTATCAATGCTATTGGAAAATTCGGGAACAATGTGGCGAGTCATGATGCCACTTCGCTAGAAGACTAAGTGTGTGGCATCCATGCGGTGAAGAGGGCTATATGCTGTGATTCCGATGGCAAAAATTAGCATGAGGCACTAGGCACATTAGCGCGAGGCACAAGACTGGAATTCCATAGGATGGGGCTTGATAAAACAGACTAGGATATCACATTGGATAAAATATGGTTGAATAACACGTAGCATAACAAGTTATAGCTCAACACATGATTTATGTTTGATGGAAGCAGGTTTATTGTAACTGCGCACATTGATGCGATGAGAAAATCGTTAGGCTCGACCGTTATGCAGCTGTGGAGTAGAATGGACTGGGGATGATCCTGGTTTTTGATGCAGAAAAACGTTAGGGGCTCAAGTCGCGCTTTTATGACATGTCACATCAATTATCTAAAACATAACTTTGTCTTTCCTTCACACAGTAACTCGCAAAAAAACCCGTCAGATAACCGTAAGATAATCATACTGACTTACTTGATACTTGATAAGGTCTCTTCATCGTTGTGTTAAGTGGTTTGCATCAAGGCAACGTCTCTTGTGGACCATCCTGCGCCATTCCATGCAATTCTGGGCCGTCACTTCTACGTCTCTAAGATAATCATACGAACCCAGATTGTAATAGAATGTTACAACTTCCGCTGTCTATACGTGTTGCTCATCTTCTAAGGTTGTGCCCCTTTGTTAATAATGTCTATGGTTCTATTTTATTAATGAGGTTCAAACGTTGATTCAAAGAATAAAGCTTCAGCAACTGTTAACATATGGATTGCAGTTTTACATGAATAGATTGATACTCTAAAGAGGGCGTATTTTCAACTAAAAATAAATTTGGATTATAGCAGTTAGTAGGGATATCATCAGGTTAATTTGACTCTTCAGACAATAACGATGTTACCTGGTTTGGATATGTCTTCTCGTCATTGCAGAGTGGACCGTGAAGCAGCATCAAGATTGCTTCGCCAAGGGAGTGCATCCTATGGCAAAGACAAGAAAAGCGCCGCCCAACGGTTAAAATTATCATTGCAAAAAACCCGCATCCGTCATGGTCAAAACTATCTTGGATGGTATCACATCAAACAGGCTATACAAGATCGATGCACAAAGTCTGGAAGACTGGTATCATTCACCAAGTTGACTACTACATGTACATCGAACTAGTTTCCCTTCTACAACTACGGTCATGGCTACATGTTTAAAATTAATGATGTCGTCATCCATAAAACTTACCTGCCGTGGCCTTGCTGACATTGTATTTCCATGTCCCGTGAACAGCAGTACAGAAGAGGTTGGTGCCCATCATAAGCTGTGGTGTTAGAAACTACTGCACGAGTCTCCCAACAAGACGATGTGTCAGCTCTGGCCCGTGGGTCTACCTGGACAAGCTCAGCCAGTGGTGACCAGAACTGCATGCAAAGAGACAGAATNCCGAAGGGTTCGCTTAGCGGCTAGCAGTTATCCCCCAGGTGAGCCTTCATTCGTATGTAGAAAAGTTACAAAGTAATTTTGGGTACTCAAGTCACTTTTTACCTTTTGCCCACGGCGTTTTACTTTGATATTCAAGTCTTGAAAGTAACGCACATTATGTTTGAAATTTCGGAAGTCCGATCGTAAGGGGTCGCTATTTTTTCGGTTACCGAAGGGTTCGCTTAGCGGTTAGCGGTTATCCCCCAGGTGAGCCTTCATTCGTATGTAGAAAAGTTACAAAGTAATTTTGGGTACTCAAATCACTTTTTACCTTTTGCCCACGGGTTTTACTTTGATATTCAAGTGTTGAAAGTAACGCACATTATGTTTGAAATTTCGGAAGTCCGATCGTAAGGGGTCGCTTTTTTGCGGTTACCGAAGGGTTCGCTTAGCGGTTAGCGGTTATCCCCCAGGTGAGCCTTCATTCGTATGTAGAAAAGTTACAAAGTAATTTTGGGTACTCAAATCACTTTTTACCTTTTGCCCACGGGTTTTACTATGATATTCAAGTGTTGAAAGTAACGCACATTTTGTTTGAAATTTCGGAAGTCCGATCGTAAGGGGTCGCTTTTTTGCGGTTACCGAAGGGTTCGCTTAGCGGATAGCGGTTATCCCCCAGGTGAGCCTTCATTCGTCTGTAGAAAAGTTACAAAGTAATTTTGGGTACTCAAATCACTTTTTACCTTTTGCCCACGGGTTTTACTTTGATATTCAAGTGTTGAAAGTAACGCACATTATGTTTGAAATTTCGGAAGTCCGATCGTAAGGGGTCGCTTTTTTGCGGTTACCGAAGGGTTCGCTTAGCGGTTAGCGGTTATCCCCCAGGTGAGCCTTCATTCGTGTGTAGAAAAGTTACAAAGTAATTTTGGGTACTCAAGTAACTTTTTACCTTTTGCCCATGGGTTTTACTTTGATATTCAAGTGTTGAAAGTAACGCACATTATGTTTGAAATTTCGGAAGTCCTATCGTAAGGGGTCGCTTTTTTGCGGTTACCGAAGGGTTCGCTTAGCGGTTAGCGGTTATGCCCCAGGTGAGCCTTCATTCGTATGTAGAAAAGTTACAAAGTAATTTGGGGTACTCAAATCACTTTTTACCTTTTGCCCACGGGTTTTACTTTGATATTCAAGTTCTGAAAGTAACGCACATTATGTTTGAAATTTCGGAAGTCCGATCGTAAGGGGTCGCTTTTTTTCAGTTACCGAAGGGTTCGCTTAGCGGTTAGCGGTTATCCCCCAGGTGAGCCTTCATTCGTTTGTAGAAAAGTTACAAAGTAATTTTGGGTACTCAAATCACTTTTTACCTTTTGCCCACGGGTTTTACTATGATATTCAAGTGTAGAAAGTAACGCACATTATGTTTGAAATTTCGGAAATTCGATCGTAAGGGGTCGCTTTTTTGCGGTTACCGAAGGGTTCGCTTAGCGGTTAGCGGTTATCCCCCAGGTGAGCCTTCATTCGTATGTAGAAAAGTTACAAAGTAATTTTGGGTACTCAAATCACTTTTTACCTTTTGCCCACGGGTTTTACTATGATATTCAAGTGTTGAAAGTAACGCACATTATGTTTGAAATTTCGGAAGTCCGATCGTAAGGGGTCGCTTTTTTGCGGTTACCAAAGGGTTCGCTTAGCGGTTAGCAGTTATCCCCCAGGTGAGTTTTCATTCGTATGTAGAAAAGTTACAAAGTAATATTGGGTACTCAAATCACTTTTTACCTTTTGCCCACGGGTTTTACTATGATATTCAAGTGTTGAAAGTAACGCACATTTTGTTTGAAATTTCGGAAGTCCGATCGTAAGGGGTTGCTTTTTTGCGGTTACCGAAGGGTTCGCTTAGCGGTTAGCGGTTATCCCCCAGGTGAGCCTTCATTCGTATTTTCGGGATTTGCTATGATTTGCGTCTTATATTCACGGATTACTTCGCAATTCGAACCGGAACATTAAGGCCTCATACCGGACTTTTGTTGCCTCATTTACAATAGTGCTTAAATATGCAACTTTAATGGGCGAAAATCCAATAAAGAAACAGCTCTACTGGAGATGTTTTAATTTCTATTGAAAAAGCACTTATCCAGTACTCAATAAAAAAAATTCCCCAAAATCTGACCGGTGGATCGATTTTTATAATATCTATAACTGCACATAAATACTATCCAGAAAGTGGGGCTTTCCTTCAGTGACCCGCTGACCACATTACTCAGGACAAACAAACGTACACGTCCGAGAATCGCCCGAATGCCGAAACTTTTCCACCCGATCCTGTCAGAAAGACACAACCTTTCATCTCAAATCCTTCGATATGACATGGGAGCGATATAAGGCAATTTGTCGTCTACATAAACACACGATTTTGGGGCCCCATTCATATTTCGGAGGGAATACTTCTGAGTGCCCACCCGCGCAGTAATACCGGAACGAGGCCTTCAGTGCGGATTACAGATATCCGGTCAGATTTGAACTTTGACCCGAAACCTTGACCTGGCGATTTCCTACGCGCCTGGAGCGAGCTTTGTGCGTATTCAAAGTGCGTTTCGAAGGTAGATATATTTATTACCTTTGCCAGAATTACAAGGTTATGTTTTAGGCTTGTACGTCTGTCTGTCTGTCTGTCTGTCTGTCTGTCTTTCTGTCTGTCTGTGAACAGCATCACTCGAAAAGCGCCTTTGATTGATCCTGATGAAATTTGGTAGGTGGATATAGGGGTTGTAATCCCCATACTACTTCTCTTGCCCTCGCATGTTCTAAGTTTATGACCTTTGTGATCCTTTGTCCTGCTCAGACTTTTTTTGTCAATTTAACCCTCCTAAGCTGGTTGTTTAATCTGATCAGTAAAACGTGACCTATTCTGTGCTGCTGCTGCAGACTTCCAGATCAATGCGGTTTCCTGTGGTAAGAAATGCCACAAACCTGTATTTACTGGACCCACCTACAGGAATCATATATGTGCATCCCGTATATATACGGGTTCATCAGGACAGCCTTGTAGATACCAGATCTATACATATATTACTGTATGTACATAGTACATATCATATTGTACATAGTATATACTGAAATATGTTCGTGTTTTGTTTTAGGGAAATATAGTCTTAACCAGCCACGACAACTCATTAGTGATGAGAGTCCTTGTTTCTTACTTTATGACCAATGGCCATAATCTGCATGCTCAAATGAGGTGCTTTTAGCCATCTCTCTTAAAGCCAATGCGACTTAGGTCTAGACAATGCAGCGCAATAAAGACCAAGATTCCCCATTATAAAGCGCAAGAGATAAACACCAAAGTACGTCAATGGGGACATCCTATCTCAAGAGGGCTTCATAACGTCATTTACGCCCGAAATCACCCAGCTATTTGATGTAATCTATAGATACCTAACTGTCAACAGGATTTGCAGTCATAGAAGGATTTGAAAGGGTTTACAGCTGTGTATTGACATACATCTTCCAAGTCCACAACTTAAACGCAGTTACAACTAAAAAATGGGAGATCAAATTCCAACCTAATTGCAGCTAGTGCGTTAATATGGAAGTAACAATCTTTCTTTCTATGACACATAATGTTTGTAAAGGATGTAATGTTTCAATGCTATTAGAAAATTCGGGAACAATGTGGCGAGTCATGATGCCACTTCGCTAGAAGACTAAGTGTGTGGCATCCATGCGGTGAAGAGGGCTATATGCTGTGATTCCGATGGCAAAAATTAGCATGAGGCACTAGGCACATTAGCGTGAGGCACAAGACTGGAATTCCATAGGATGGGGCTTGATAAAACAGACTAGGATATCACATTGGATAAAATATGGTTGAATAACACGTAGCATAACAAGTTATAGCTCAACACATGATTAATGTTTGATGGAAGCAGGTTTATTGTAACTGCGCACATTGATGCGATGAGAAAATCGTTAGGCTCGACTGTTATGCAGCTGTGGAGTAGAATGGACTGGGGATGATCCTGGTTTTTGATGCAGAAAAACGTTAGGGGCTCAAGTCGCGCTTTTATGACACGTCACATCAATTATCTAAAACATAACTTTGTCTTTCCTTCACACAGTAACTCGAAAAAAACCCCGTCAGATAACCGTAAGATAATCATACTGACTTACTTGATACTTGATAAGGTCTCTTCATCGTTGTGTCAAGTGGTCTGCATCAAGGCAACGTCTCTTGTGGACCATCCTGCGCCATTCCATGCAATTCTGGGCCGTCACTTCTACGTCTCTAAGATAATCATACGAACCCAGATTGTAATAGAATGTTACAACTTCCGCTGTCTATACGTGTTGCTCATCTTCTAAGGTTGTGCCCCTTTGTTAATAATGTCTATGGTTCTATTTTATTAATGAGGTTCAAACGTTGATTCAAAGAATAAAGCTTCTGCAACTGTTAACATATGGATTGTAGTTTTACATGAATAGATTGATACTCTAAAGAAGGCGTCTTTTCAACTAAAAATAAACTTGGATTATAGCAGTTAGTAGGGATATCATCAGGTTAATTTGACTCTTCAGACAATAACGATGTTACCTGGTTTGGATATGTCTTCTCGTCATTGCAGAGTGGACCGTGAAACAGCATCAAGATTGCTTCGCCAAGGGAGTGCATCCTATGGCAAAGACAAGAAAAGCGCCGCCCAACGGTTAAAATTATCATTGCAGGAAAACCCGCATCCGTCATAGTCAAAACTAACTTGGATGGTATCACATCAAACAGGCCATACAAGATCGATGCACAAGTCTGGAAGACTGGTATCATTCACAAAGTTGACTACTACATGTACATCGAACTAGTTTCCCTTCTACAGCTACGGTCATGGCTACATGTTTAAAATTAATGATGTCGTCATCCATAAAACTTACCTGCCGTGGCCTTGCTGACATTGTATTTCCATGTCCCATGAACAGCAGTACAGAAGAGGTTGGTGCCCATCATAAGCTGTGGTGTTAGAGACTACTGCACGAGTCTCCCAACAAGACGATGTGTCAGCTCTGGCCCGTGGGTCTACCTGGACAAGCTCAGCCAGTGGTGACCAGAACTGCATGCAAAGAGACAGAATAATCTTTGTGACTGTGTACTATTCACAGCGTCACACCTGTCCCCGCGCGCCACAGACAGGTGGTCAGTTAACTCAATTTTGGAGGGTAACCAATCAGAGGAGTTATGCAAATGTACACGTATGCTAATGAGTGCAGGGGTATAAAAGGGAAAGATATTATCACAAAAAAGGCGCACAGTTTGACTTTGGGGAGGAAGATAAAAAGGTGGTTGGCAGAAACAGGCGAAAATTAAAGTCGGGTCAATTAGGGACAGTAGGAAGGGTATGAGGGTGTTGAGATATAAAGAAGAAGGTATCTTTACCTTAAACACCCAACCATCCTCTCTAATTTCTTATGGCTTGGGAAAAGTACTCGCCTCGCTCTCTGCTCAGGGATGGAGACTTTCCGCACTCCTTATCCCTCCATCACCTGTCTGGGACGCGGGGTATGGGTGTGGTGGTATGAATCTTCCACTATATCAATCTAACCATGGCATAATTATAGTTGACCAGCGTTTGATGTCCAATTAAACTTAAGGTTAGCAAGGAGGTTGAAAACCTTCTTGAGGTTAGTTATTTACCCTGTTACAAAGAAAACCTTCCTATGGATGCGGGTTTACCTGCAATGATGATTTCAGCCGTTTAACGGGGCTTTTCTTCTTAAGATACACCAGCCTAAAGGATACACAAAACTTTCTTGTTCCTAGATCCTCATTCTTGCGACAAAAAGGCTTGTCCAAACAAGAAATTACATCTTTAGGCCACACCAATTTAATTCGTTGGTTCTCGGAATCGCCGCTTCTAATTTTCCTAATTAAAAAAAAAAAAAATTCCATTCAGTAATCGTGCTGCAAAACTTTGGTTCCGTTAGAGAAACAGAACGTCTGGAAAGTACCAGTGCATTTACTTTTTCTCACCCCCAAGTCCTTTGCTACCAATTGATTCATATCTTTTTTGTTGCAAAGTATATATAGGAACAAATAAATCATCGTAAATGAAATACACATGGGCATAACATAACGTAGCAGAACCAGAAGTTCGGCTGAGCATGTGCTCTCTCTCACACACACTTTCACATGTAAATTTTCAATTGAAACACAGAAATCGGCACCCAAACAAACAACTCAATAAATCACCAATACTTTTTCACTCTTGTACCTCCATAGCCAGCATGTTTTGATATGCCTGAAATGCTCAAAGTCTTCCAAATGGAGATGAAAATGAAGTCGGAAAATCTCGGGCGGCCATCTTTCTTCTTTGTTTTGGCTTGTAAGTCAAAAAAGCGCCCCACGCTGTTTGTAGTGGAACTGCAGATTTGGCTAGATAGTACCATTTCAGTGCTGATTTCAGTGATTTGCATGTAACATTAGGTTTTCTAAGGAAGTTTAATCAAACTGCATCTTAATTTTTTGTCAACAAATAATTGTACATGTAACAAAAAGAGAGAATAAACCTATGGTTTTATGCAACATGTAGTTCAGTACTTTGGCTTGTTCATGTATTTTTGGGGGAGTGGAAGTATTTGTAATTTTTTTTCCAATTTGCACCAGTTGACCATGAAATGTAATTAGAGCCTTGCATTGGATAGACAGATTCTTATCAACTCAGAGAGCAAATAAGTCTTCCAGCGATGGTATTTTATTTCTAGAGGCAAACTTAAATAATGTTTGTTGTTGTCGTTGCATCTCTGTAAAAATACTATATTGGTGTTTTGTGAACATTTCTGTTTACTGTAGCAACTGTACATAATTTAATGTATATTGTACAAATTTATGCCAACATGCAATTTTGCATGTAATTTTAACTGATTAACTATTTCTATCACACGTATACCATGAGTTCAGGTCTGGACTAACCAGCCTGGACCTGAACCCAGACTTGTTGCAAGTTTTTTTTTTTTTTCGCCCTGTCGCTTCAATTTTTTTAGGAAAAAATCCGAGAACCAACAAATTAAATTGGTATGGCCTTATGTACAAAATTCGTCTTTGAATACGAAAGAAAAGAAAGACATATAAAAGAAATATTCTAATGAATAAAGACGCACTTACTCCCTGCAAATCAGAGTTGCTTGGAGTGTATTGACTCTCTCAAGAAAGATGCTAAAAATGCCCGCAAACATCCGGCCAGCACAGTATCACACTGTGTTCGACTTGAAGGACATGTTGCAATACCAACCAGTGTAGATAGGTGGCGCTGTGAGACCGCCTGTAAAGTCATGTCCAAACTTTGTAATGTTTACACATTTATTCCAGCCATGTAACTTTCCTCTTACGCTACTTGTTTGTTCTAATTGTGTTTCATCTACAAATGAAAAGAAGTTACGAATTTGTGCCTTGTATGATCAGGAAGGTGGAAATCGGGTTCTTGGGCCCTTAGCATAAGGAGCTTGTATCAAGATTGATAAAAGCTTCTTGCTTAGCAAGACAACTTTCCCAGCCAGAGAAGGCCAATTGCTTATTATGCTCTTTTGTTCTTCAATCAATCACAAACAATACTAAACCAACAGACATCAGAACTGAACTGCACTGCTTCCCAATGTTGTGCTTTGTGGCTTGGGTGGTAAGGGTTTACGATTATGACTTACAATTGTATTTTGGCCTAATTGTCTACAAGAGAATAAAAGGGTTGCATTTCATTTGCTAATCGACGTGAAGTCTGATAACAGTTATTAGACTGCACGTCGATCATTAAACAGAAGGTCACTAGTCACAAACATGCGACTAAAATATATGATGCACAAAGTAAAGGTGTTTGTACATTGTCTTTTGAATCCAGCTTAACTTAGAAACGTACCAGAAATATTTTACATGACATTGTGTTGTTCTGGTTAGAGTCTGTTGGAGGCTCTGTCTGTTGTGTTTACTAGTATTGACAAATAATATACTCCACGATCCAATAAAGCCATTCTAGCTTTGTGCAAATCACTTTCAAAGTAACATTTTCGTACTTCTAGCTCTGTATAGTCAATCAATTCAAATTGTTACAAATGGCATCTGTATTAATATTGTATAACACAATCGATTGACATAAATCAGCTAAAATAGATTACTCTGTGTAAAAGTATTAGTGAAAGGGCGTTTTACTATCCACAGCCAAATGTCAGTATTAGCGACGGAATGCCCGTGGATTTCACCTCTACATATTGATGAAATCCACAGCCAACCAAATGTCAATATTAGCGGCAGAATGCCCGTGGATTTCATCACTACATACAGATGAAGTCCACAACCAAATGTCAGTATTAGCGACAGAATGCCCGTGGATTTCATCACTACATACTGATGAAGTCCACAGCCAAATGTCAGTATTAGCGGCGGAATGCCCGTGGATTTCATCACTACATACTGATGAAGTCCACAGCCAAATGTCAGTATTAGCGGCGGAATGCCCGTGGATTTCATCACTACATACTGATGAAGTCCACAGCCAAATGTCAGTATTAGCGGCGGAATGCCCGTGGATTTCATCACTACATATCGATGAAATCCACAGCTGTGGAGTTCATCATCCTTCTACCGATGAAATCCACAGCTGTGGATTTCATCAACATAGTGATGAACTCCACAGCTGTGGAGTTCATCAATCCACGGTCCTTGGATATACCTCCCATTGTCCATCAAACAATGGGTAGTGAATGTCCGTCAATTTCGGGTTGTTAAATAGTGGCAATTCATTACAAAGACAGGCTTTGAAAGGTTTTCTTTAAATGATAAGTGTGCAGCACTCATTTTGAGAGCTGGTCTGTTTAAATCCTAGTTTAAAAGAATGACTGCGAAAGGTTTCAATATCAACACGACTTTAGTACACAATGTTATAACATTACATATATTTTACAATGCACTACAATAAAGCCGAGATGGCATTTTTCAAACCCTAGTGCAAGTTGTGAGCTATATAGAAGTATGTACCTTTTAAAAATAATGTGTTTTATTTGCAAAATTACGACGTAAGGCTAATAGCATGTTCAGTCTCAGTAGAAGTTTTTTTTTATATGATGCACAGAAGTAACAATGATGGATGGTTTTTGTTAAATTATTGTATGACATTGTGTCACACTTCAAGTTGATGTTATTTCTGTGCTTAGCCATATTAAAGATAAAAAATGTTGTTGTATACTAGTACTTAGTAGCTTACAACGTATACCCCCATGCAGACCCTCTTTTCAGACTGGACAGGGTTTTCCGCATTCCGGACTGGACAGGTTTTTCCGAAAACCCCACTGCGAACTATATAATAGCGAAAGGATTCATATGTTGCACTCCATATCCCGTTTAAACCTAGAAGAATTACTCTCGCCGGACCCCCTTAACTCATCTGACAATACTTTATGCACCCTTCTCACTATGGGCAGCCCTTTCCTCCCACACTCGATAAATTGTAACATCTTTGACTATGTTTTCAATTGTATCAAAATGACCGGAAGATTTACTTAATTTGATCTGAAATTGATTGGTAATGCCAGCCTTGTATGCATATATGCGCTTTAGCCCGTTTTTGTTGTTAGTATTTATGTTATTCTTATGTTGCAAAATGACGTTTATGTTCATGTCATTTTAAGTTATACGTTTCATTATAATCTCAATTTTGTTACTTTTGATTGTCATTGTATGTAATACAGAGCAGAAGACCTCCATAAGCTCTTTGTGAGCTTCTTGTCCAATGCTCAAAAAACGAATGCGAATAAAAATCTACAAA
>NW_023365805.1:0-14029 GCF_000003815.2 Branchiostoma floridae
ATAGTACATAGATGGACAGAGGATTTGCCTGGTGTTTCCTCTGCACCCAGGAAAAGCCCATATGAAGGAAAAGCACAAGGTCCTGCACAAATACAATAGTCCAGAGATGGACGCCCCTCTTTCAACCTCCTTGATCACACATACGTTAGTAGCTGGCTCAGGGCCTTTCGTCCCCGCTTAAGGAAATGTGAGGAACTGATGATGGATGTAAAGGTAGGATCAGCCTAATCTCCAGGTAGGTGTTTGAAGAAGGGCCCGTGGTTTTGATTACTTTGTACGTCTTTCAAGTAATGCTATTTTTTCATTTACCGTACTTTTTGGTTTGATACGTAACATGAAATAAAACACCAGAGTTAAAAGACGAGCTAAAGCGATATACATTTATGCGTCAACTTAAAGATTAAAGGTTTGAACCCAGATGATATGTTGAACTATTTACAGCATAGCTAAAATGAACGGGGTTTTCATGGTTTAAGTAATTCCTGCAGACTTACTAAGTTGTTCATTGATGATGGAACGATGACGTTGATTGCAGCTACAACAGAGAGATGTGCCTTTCCTGTATAAAAGACACCACAATGGGCATGTCGATAAAATAGCAAAACGCCTGACAAAAGACATGTCTGCCATTCAAACTGTTCCCGGATTAATTGGGACGACAAGTCTGCTCACCGCAGGAGATCTCTCTACTCGAATCTTACTGTGATGCCACATATATACCTCCATGTAGGAAAACACTTGGAGTCATCCATGATCCAACAAAAGTTACATAGGTACTTATGTTTACAGCGATCCAGGACTGTACGTCGTGTGATATGGGGACTGGACTTGGAATTTTTAAACAACTTTGAACGACGAGAGGGTAGAATTTGTCACGTCAATGAGTATTTTTATAATCTTTATCGATATCGTTACATATTGATGGGTTACTTTATGTGAAAACTAGCTACATGTACATACGTGTTGTTGGCTGTCAAATAGCTTTTGAATGTCTTTCACATTTATAAGGGGAATTTGCTGATGATTTTTCTTCCGTTAGTTCCTCAATCATTTCTTATTTATGATGAACAGATTCTCTAATTCGATATATTCTCAAGAATCAATAGCGGACAATTAACGCTTGGTACAAATTCATGTTACGTAATTATATAATGTGAACACGACCATGAGAAATGGTTCTACATTGATGTCCTGTATGGGATGGATTGTATTGTGTCGTATAAGAACAAGCGATGTCGTGAGACATTTTAGATTGCTTTACAGTCGACACGGTGTGACCAGTCCTGTAGGATTGTGAATGTGCAACTTTTTTGTTGCAAAATAACTAGTCTCGTTTCCTAGATGACTTTCAAACTGCTATCCACAGGCCACAGTCAGGGTTGCCCGGATGCACAAATTACCCCAGTAGACGTATCTGTGCGTGTTGATCAGTTGTCTGATTAGATGTATAATATCTTGCAAAAGAATTATAGCAAGAGTGCCTATTAGTCATGGTGACGTCAACACATTGCCACCTTACAACCTTAGCCGGTTAGGCTAATTTGACTTAAATGAGGTGTAGTAAGACATCCATTACTCTTGTTGACCTTCATGGCAGTAGGGAAAAGACACATTTTCAGGTATTTCCCAAGTGTGCCGCGCCTGCTTCCAGTTCTATTTGCATGATATAACGGAAGCTGACAGACAGGGAAATGATGTGCCCAAACTCACACGTTGTTTATTTTTTAAACTTACGAAAAAAGTCAGTGCGTGTGAGAACACCAGCTGACATGTCTGGCTGTTACTTAAGAGTTAATGACCCACCCCGAGGTGTATAAGGTGTCATAACGCCTGGTCCTTTGCTATAATCACCGAATACTGTAAATCCACCGAGTGAGCGAAGCAACAGGCGGGCCATTAACGTTAATATCATATAGCCTACCCAAACTTGCAAACTCCTGTATGACGCATAGATCCCTTGGTACTATACGTGTGAATTCCTTTGTCAAATTTTTGAAAATTCACATTTGTTCTTTCATATATACATTTGTATGGAGATTAAAGATTGCATTTTGAAACCAAAATTTCCACAGAAAATATTCGAGACATTGCAGTCGAACAAAACTCACTATTAGTGTTAACAGAAGGAGCCATTCCCCCTTGCCGTCTGTACTTATTCCTACTCTCCAAGCAGAGGTTAGGCTCTGGCTATTTTTTAAAACGTTTTTTGCTAGTCGCTTTTATCGGGCTTTCTATTTTTTATTTTATCTTGCTGTGTCAAAACCTTTGGCTGGCGTACTTCAAGAAAAATGACAAAATAGAACGCCCGATAAAAACGACTAAAAAACGTTAAAAAAACAGCCGGAGCCTAACCTCTGCTTGGAGAGTAACTTATTCCCTCTGCTCTGGCATATGTTTCGCTCCTTTTGATTGGCCAATGCATGCATATCCCTTACTTTCCTGTGTATCTCTCCTTCTGATTGGTCAGAATCTGAATCGACACCAACTGATGCAAATTCTGACCAATCTGATCAGAAGCAGCGATACGCACCGGGCTGGCCGGAATCTATGTGTTACGGCGTCATAATCAACATGGAACGGGTCCTTCTGATTCGCGGCGCCTGGCTATATGACAATAGTACACAATTTGAAGTTGGGAGGCGAGGATCTGCTTGGTTGACGGGGGTCGGACACACAGTCTTAACAGTACAAATGCACACTATCCTACATTGGAACGTCAGTAAAGAATTATGTAATCTTGACGCCATTCTCTATATCATTTTTATTCATCTCCAAAACTAATTGCATGTTCCCTTTTGATAAGCTGACTTTCTTTCGAACAGGTCTATAGCAAAGATACTATAAGGTCTTGGTATTTGTAACCAATTTTGGGTACCAGCCCCTCCAACATATGACATGGTACACATATGATACAAATCTCAAGGTCATCTATTAGTAAAATACGTTGGTTGATTCCAGACCAAACTGATGTAATAACATGATCCATGTGTCAGCCTCAGTTACCAGCGAGCTCAACACGCTACTTGAACATGTCCGTTTTGAATTAATTTTTTTTTTTAGTGATCATTTCCGCAACTTTGGTTCAGACAGTCAGACTCTCATCCAAAGAAAATCGTAGAAAACAGTTACTGGGGCTTGTGACGCCTGCATGTCATTGATACTTTCTCACGGACACATGGACCTGCCGAAGCGTGACCAGGCGTTGGGGTTGTACTGGACCCGGTCGGGATCGGCAGAGTCCACCACCTCCTCGTCGTCTATCTCCGTGGACGGTTGGCGTCGCTCAATGCTGTTCGGTAAGGTGTCTTCCCAGAAAATGTCGTCGCTATTCAGTCCACCTCTTCGGTCCGGCCAGGCACGCTTGAGACCCACCGGTACCCTGCTTCGTATTCTCCTGCCTGAACAAAAAGCACACAAAAGATGTGGTGGTTTTAGTTTAGCTAAAATCTGACGGGGCAAAGGATGCTAGTAGCTTCTGCTAAAAGCATTAGAGCAACTGTTGACAGAAGTTCAGTTACTGTAACGGCTGGTCATCGACTTGCGCCTTTAAAAAAATCTTCTTAAACAACAGTAGTCTAAAGTCAGGTTTGGCTAGAAAGCTATCATTTATGACTTGGCCACATATCCCGCAATCACGACGCAACGGTATATTATATTATAATATTGATACGATCACGACTACGTGAGAAAAGACTTAAGAAATCTTGTCTAGCTTGCAGCTACAATACTCACAATTAGATAAGATAAACTTCTCACTAGACTAGCGGTAGGGCTATATGCGGAAACGGTCGACACGGGGAGTTATGATTTCCATGGATATGTGAGCTTTATCTTAATCCAAGCTGAAATTTCCAATTAGGTTTCATTTTCCTTTCATCTCTGATAGCACAAAATAGGTTTCCAAACGTATGTATGAAATAATGAATGATCGTGAACGTGCAGGTCGCAACAAAAGAAATAATACTCGCTTACTGCAAACTACCAATGGTCCAAAGATTCAAAAAGCGCTCAAACGAGCTACAACCTCGTATAAAGAATACATAATCAATACACGATATAGAGCCACTAATATAATCTAATGTTACTGATACAAACGAAGTTACATAGCTGGTGTGGTGACATGTAACACATGAGCATGGGTCACTGGCCCGACGCGTCCATAGCTCACGCCACCACTATCAACACTGTCCCAAACCGTCATGCAGGGCACATTCGGGGTAGGGTTTTTTACTTTAATCTAAGGGTTCTGGGTTCGAAACCCTCCGAGGCCCCTATATTGTGCCCTTGGGAAAGGCATTTCACACTCATTTCCACACTTGCCTGAGGTGAAAATAAGTACCTGCTAACTTCAGTTAGCGACTATTGTGAAAATGAGTACCTAACTTCGGTTAGCGACTATTGTGAAAAATGAGTACCTAACTTCGGCTAGGGATGCCCGATCGGATGGAACATAAAGCCAAAGGTCCGCTGTTTGTAGACAGCTACACCAGCACAGTGAAGCGGGTAGGGGTCCATCAAACCCTACAGTCCGGCCTTACGTAGCTTATAACTGGGCTGTAATGCCTATAGGTGGTTTAACGGTGATACGAAACAAATAGCCGGAGAAATCACAGGGAGACTCTGGAATCTCTAACTTTGGTTATCACGAAAACTCCGAAAGGTTTCAGAAGCTACAAAATTCATGGTAAACCGTTTTGTGAACTGCAGAACTGTACAAGGGCATGTTGAAAATGAGTCATTTTTCGTTATTAATCATTTGTAGATGAGAAAACGGGAAAGTACCTCCACAGTCTTGCCTGTGCTGTGCCTCTCGCCCTCCAAGCGCCAGACTGTCTACCGTACTGGGAAGAATGGTGTGCAGCAAGACCAGAAGAGACGCCAGGAGAAAAGCGGTAGTCCTCATCGTTCTGACGGTGAAGAGTGGTGATAATTGTTTCCAAACAAGTAAGACAAACAGATGCAATAACCGTAAAATAAGTCATTTTCTTTGTCACACTATCACTCTAGTTTAACCTTTTAGCCATGTCTTGAGAGTCAAGAACAGGTTTTTACTGCAAAACGAGATGCTGGCTGTTAGTTGTTTCTCTTGATGCAAAGGCAACAGGTTGATGTATTTATCCTTAACGAGATATATTCTATTCTAGTCTAGTTTGGCTTTCAGCTCTAGTGTCTATGTCATGTGTACGTCATGTACAAAGTCAAACAAATCTTAAATATTACCAGGAAGTATCTTAAATATTACCAGGAATTCTGCGCATCCATTTGAAATATTAGCACGAGTTGTGCGTATGGACTTCAAGTTAACAGACCAACCGGACTTTGTATCGTGAAAATGCCAAAGTGACAAACTCACCTGGTTTCCTCCAGACTGGCAAGGCGACGAAAAGATGCCGACGAAAAGATAGAGTTAGGAATATTAGTCCGCCCGCTGGACTGACAGCTTTTATAGAGTAGACACTACTTGTCCCGATTACAATATCCCTTTATACCACGCGGGACTGTCTTAACGAATGCTGACTAAATACCCCCCGCCGGGACACTGCGTCATTCCTTAAGAACACCAGATCAGTTGCCATCCGGATACTAGTACATCCCTAACTACCAGGAACTTCCACCCTCTCATAAACTCGCAGAAATTAGTTATGTTGCGCTGTTTCCACAATCGCCACGTTTTCGTGTGACTAGTTGGTGTACTTTAATCAGTATCATTCCCAAAACACGACTGCTGAAGAGCTCCAGTAGGGCAATAACATCCATGTAGACTCTCTCATAACCGCAGAAAGATTCTAACGAGTGGAGGAAAGTGTCTGACAAATTTTGACGTAGAAGACAAGATATAATTCTACCCCGAGGTTACTGTCGGATTCATGTCTGGAGTAATGTGAGCATTGATAGGACAAGAATAACACGACTAAACCAACATCACTTGTTTTAGTTATCATATATTTATGTGTAAAAATCGAACAGCCTGTGGCTGGCGATCGAGGACCGGTATTTCTATTTCGAGGGCGCGCTGTATCCGCCGCTGACAGTCTTGCCATTGCAATAAACACCAACCACGTCTGTGGCTTCACCTGTTGCCACATAACCTTCGAGTATCAATGAATAGAAGGCAACTTTAACTCTCTCCAAATTCGACTTAAATTCCATCCAAAGTTAACGTTAAGTCACTTCAATATCTTTTAAATGCCTACTGTTTGTTAGTAAGTGGTTTGGATACTGTCGGTGTTTCCATATTTTGACAGAGTTTTAGATTTTATAAGACTTTATATTAATAACGCGTCGTTTGTGACCCACAGGCTACCGACGAATAGTTACTTTCAAATAAAGGTTGCAGCCGTCTATGCACGAACAGCGGGAAATGCACAAAAACTACGTACATCCGAAACCTACAAAATTCTGTTGCCAATTTGTATGGAGCAACGTTTTTAACGGTGTTGATTAGATGAATTGCAACGAACGAGCGAAGGATATTTGCTTTGAAAACCTACATAACACATTACTGCCGCCTACACATTGAAAACGAAGTCTTCTTTTCCTAGTCGTATGTCTTGAGCCCTGCTCTGTGGAAATCCTGTATCTTATGCCACATGATCTGTGATCAAAACACTGTTTTGTCACTCATCCATTAGCAAAATGCCAAGGCTAGTCCCCATAATATCCAACAGGTCCTTCATGTAATTCTTTAATCCACTTCAATGGGTTGAATAGATTTCCTACTTATCCTCCATCCTTAGGCACGTAATTTCTAAGATCATCTGTGGGTTATCTGTAACGAGAACACTAAGCTTGCTTTTAACCCACTTTTTGACCTGAAATAATTTTCAACCAAAGTCAAACAATCTTCAGTGTACACTTGACAGTGGAGCATTAAGGTGCACTCTCACTGCACTTGCGTCAAGCTTGCGTCACTAGTGCGGGGTTCGAAAGATACTTGGCGAATTTCAGAGATAAAGAACGAATTTTCTTACTTTGTGTATTTTGTCGTATTCTAAGTTGTACGTATCACGCAATATATAAATTATAAAAAATCCGATAAGATAACAAAACAGTGACGCAGTGAACGAACCCCACCGTGACGCAAGCTTGACACAAGTGCAGTGAGAGTGCACCTTTACTAGTTGTGGGGATGGGTACTGTCGGGGTCGGTCGGACTGCACAGACTGATATGAAGAGTCAGAATTCCCTCGTCTATCTTGTGCTTCTCATATGTCCCACTTCCTTCCAAGAATCCTTATCAGTAATGAAGATGGTTTTGTAAGATTGATGACGTTGGCGTCTCAGAAATCACCACATGTACGAGATTAACGGTTTAAAGACTGCATCACGAGACGTGACCTGTGACAAAGCCTTTATGAGGACCAGATAACTGCCATGACAATACCGACACGGACGTCATTAGAACTATTTGTCGTAAGCTCTGAGGTGATTTCGTGATACATTTGATCATGCGGGGGTGGGGGTGGGGGGTGGAGGGGGTTTCTTGAAAGAAATCTGAGCATTGCACGATGATTTTCATCTACTATCTATAAATCACGGACATACGTTCCAAATTGTTGCCTTTCTTCCGGTAATTAACTGTGCTTAGAGAGTAGGATGCGACAGGTGTTTAGGACTGGATATTCATTTCATTCTGAGCACACTCTGAATTGATGGAGGTAGGCTGTCTCGGAACTCTGATTTTGATCACCAGACCTGCTGGTGATACATCAATGTCTCAGCATCTTAACAACATCTTCTGTTGAACGGAAGATGTAAATACTGTTTGACAATTGGGCACCAGAACTCTCCAATTATATTGTATATACCGATCTATCTCTTTTAAGCATTCAATTTTTAAATGTGTATGGTCACATGAATAATGCTGTTTCGCAGACTCTCGACATTAATGTGTAAAGTTTTATGAATCAATCAGTTGTTAGTGGACACTTGAAGTATGTGAATTTGTTGCATAATTCAGCCCGTTTTTGGGGCTGCGAAGCACATCTTTTGAATAAAGTATGTAAGTGTGTTGTGCGGAAACGATGGAGTGATTACCTCCATGAAAAAATGGAGGTATAGTTTTGAGTGTGTCTGTGTGTGTGTGTGTTTGTGTGTGTGTGTGTTTGTGTGTGTGTCTGTGTGTCCGCATATTTGTGGTCATCATAACTTAGGAACCTCTTGATGGACTACTATGATATTTGGTATGTAGGTAGGGGTTGGGAAGACGAAGGTCAAGGTCAATTTTGGGCTCCCTGGTGTGTGGCCTTGGTACTGCAGCGCAACTTCCGGTTTTGCTATCTCGGTGTTCTGAACATGCTATGGTCAAGATTTTTAAGTATTAGATAGCTCTTGTGCTCAGGAAAAAATTACGTAAGTTTGGGTCCCCTAGCGTCTAGTTTGGGAATAGCAGGGGCATTTTTGTCAAAAACTTCTGACGAGGATAACTCAAGAAGGGAACAACGGATTCTCATCATTTTTGGTATGTAGGTACCTTAGACAATTTTGTACAAGATTAAATACTAATTATGCAAAATAGGAGCACATTTGCATAATTAATGAGGATATTATATTATGGCAGTTTTTTCAATGTATCTCTTGTCCTGGATGTGATATGGTCTTGACATTTGGCTGGTAGATAGCTTGCAGTGTCATGACAAAGTGGGGCAGGTTTCAGCCCCCTAACATTTAATTGCGGAACTGCAGGGGCGTTTTTGTCAAGACATTCTAAAGAGGATAACTGCAGAAAGGATTGATGGATTGGCATCATACTAGGCATGTGGGTACCTTAGGCAAATATGTTCATAATGATATACATTTTATGCAAATGAGGACTTAATTTGCATGATTAATGAGGAAATTGTATAATTCCATTGTTTTCAATAACTGGACTTCAATAAATGTAACACATGTTAACTATGATAGGTGGAATATAAGCAGATACCAAATATGGTAATGAGGAACTTATTTGCATAATTTATGTAAACTTGCAAAAACGCTTTATGATTAATAATGGGAATTTTATAATTGTGACATGTGTACGTTAGTCAATGATGAACAATACCATGCATAAATTATGTTAATGTGCTAGTCAATTGCATGAAATTTACGAAAGCTCTAAATTTTCATGGAGGTATGAGGTCGCCGAACTCTAGTTTTAGTTGTGTTCATTCGATATTCCATTCATACTACGTATACCGGACACGGACTTTGAAAATAAAGTTATTTAACACACACCTTGAAAGTGTTGACTTTCTTAATCCAAAGGTTGTAGAGAGCGGAGCCTATCATTCCTATTCAATGTGAAGAGCCATGTGATGAGCTATGAATCCATTCAATCCATCGTTTATTATTGTACTCACTAGCTTCCATCACCAATATTTGCTATAAATGGGCGATGACAGGAAACTGCTTTTCTTGCATCTCTTGCGAGATGGCGCAACTACCCATAAAGGGCTAAACCTTTCCCTGTGTCACGAGCCTTTCATTGCCATCCATTCACACTTTACCTAACCTTTTTAACTACCCAATGAGAGTAGGACGGGATGAAATTGGAATCATATATAAACCACTTGGACTTCACGTGTCGCCTCGGAGTACTGCCACTGAGATTATATGGTCATGGTATCAACGACCGTTGGTTGTGTGTCCTGGTTCCCTTGTCACCTCCATGAAAAAATGGAGGTATAGTTTTGAGTGTGTCTGTCTGTGTGTGTGTGTGTGTCTGTGTGTCCGCATATTTGTGAACATCATAACTTGAGAACCTATTGATGGACTAGGATGATATTTGGTATGTGGGTAGGGGTTGGGAAGATGAAGGTCAAGGTAAATTTTGGGCCCCCTGGTGTGCGACCTTGGTACTGCAGCGCAACTTCCGGTTTTGCTATCTCGGTGTTCTGAACATGCTATGGTCAAGATTTTTAAGTATTAGATAGCTCTTGTGCTCAGGAAAAAATGACATAAGTTTGGGCCCCCTAGCGTCTAGCTTTGGGATAGCAGAGGCATTTTTGTCAAAAACTTCTGACGAGGATAACTCAAGAAGGGAACAACGGATTTTTTTGATTTTTGGTATGTAGGTTCATTAGACAATGTTGTACAAGATAAAATACTAATTATGCAAAATAGGAGTACATTTGCATAATTAATGAGAATATTCTATCGTAGCAGTTTTTTCAATGTATCTCTTGTCCCGTACGTGATATGGTCGTGACATTTGGATGGTAGATAGCTTTTAGCTTCATGACAAAGTGGGGCAAGTTTCAGTTCCCTAACATTTAATTGTCGAACTGCAGGGGCGTTTTTGTCAAGACACTCCAAAGAGGATAACTGCAGAAAGGAACGGCGGATTGCCTGCATTTTAGGTACGCAGGTAGCTTAGGCAAAGATGTTCATAATGATATGCATTTTATGCAAATAAGGACCTAATTTGCATAATTAATGAGGAAATCATATGATTCCATTGTTTGCAATAACTGGACTTCGATAAATGTAACACTTGTTAATTATAATCAGTGGAACATATGCATATATCAAATATGCAAATGAGGAACTTATTTGCATAATTTATACAGAAATTGCAAAACAACTTAATGATTAATGATTTGAATTGGGAATTTTACTTGTGACATGTGTACTGTACATTATTCAATGATGAACAACACCATGCATAAATCATGTTAATGTTAAGTCATTTGCATGAAATTAACAAAAGCTCTAAATATTCATGGAGGTATGAGGTCGCCGAACTCTAGTTAGTTTCAGTACTGTGCCCACTGAGCTCTGTATTGTACCATCCAGTTCGAATGCATACCGAGAACCTGACTACCGAAAGGTGGCGCCCATGCTTTGCCGTAATTTTGTTGACTGCTCGCGCTTACATCACCACACGTCTCATGGACCTTCTTCCATCCACCATCCATCCATCTATGCATCCGTCCGTCCGTCCATCCATCCATCCATCCATCCATCCATCCGTCCATCCGTCCATCCGTCCATCCATCCATCCATCCATTCATCCATCCGTCCGTCCGTCCGTCCGTCCATCCATCCTTCCATCCATCCGGATATCCGTCCATCCGGATATCCGTCCATCCGTCTGTCCATCCATCAATCCATCCATTCATTCATTCATACATACATACATACATACATACATAAATTGTGTTGTTTATTTGTTTGAACCTTTCTTTATTCATGAGAAGCTCAAACCGTTTCCATTGAGGGAGGTGAGGGTCAGATACATACATACATACATACATACATACATACATACATACATACAAACATACATACATACATACATGTGACCAGTCATACAAGTTTTTGTCTTCAGCTATAACCCTATATCTCTTAGTTCATGATAGAAGTGACAAAGAATGGTGACAAGAGGAAAGTGCAGCCCAAATTACGTTTTCTTCAACTTTATTCTTGGAATGTCTGAAGTGTACCTGCTGACCACAGATCAGCTAATAGGATTTATCCTGCAGCTCACTTCGTCTCTAATACTTTTTGAACGATCTGCGCCTCCTGGAAATATGGCAACAATCTGAAATAGCGCAACGCTACGTCGAGCTGACTTTCTGCGAATTGACCGACAAACGTCATCTGTGTCTATTCTGAATACAGTGTAATCATTCAGAAATATTGAACTAAAGAAAAGGCGTGATTCTGGCTGTATCATGTCGGAACGCCAGGTAACTTTTGCGTGTGAAGACTGTACTGATCAACCGTACAGGGCTAAGAAGCCTTGCGGGTTGGGCATCAGTTTGCTCCAGACTACCACGCGGGACCCTTTCCACTTGGAGGCTCTCCTTCGTCCGTCGCCGGTGTCTCGGGGCTGGTCCCCGTCTGGCCTCGCGGCAGCGGTGCCCTGGCGGAGCAGCGAGAACGGCAGGTCAGGCTGCAGGAAGTCCCCTGAAGTCGGTCTGCCACCCACTCGTGGAGTACGGGGCGAAAGGGGCACGCTAGGTGTGTCCATGTCCATGTCCATGACGCTGTCTGATGAAATATTCACATCAAAGGTCTTAAATCATTGATTTTGAGACAAAAATGTCGAGGATATGTTTGATTACAAAGATGCCTCACTATGAGCCTGTATTTGATTTCTTCAATCAAAATTCGTAATTTGGAAAAAGCGAAATTTTTCATACTCTATTTCGACGCTGACGGATGCCCATTAGAATGGAACATATGCCGGTGTCCATATCAAGTTATATATAACGTTATATATATATATAATACATACATAGCGTTCTATACCATAGCCATGTCATATCATGTTAACCACCCTGTGATATCTTTTCGTGTCATAACATGCAGTATCTAACGCTTTGAAAAGGAGACGAACTAATTTTGCTGCAGGTGGGTTTTCGATTAAGGAAGAAGAATACCGAGACGGCGTGGTACTAATCAGCGCATGGTCAGTATGACGTGGATTAAAAAATTGTCATGTTTCAAGCTGTTTTTCTTTCTTAAGTTAATCTTCGATACTCCCTAGCCTGGGTACCATTCTCCGTTGTAACCGTTCGCTCGATCCTTTTTGTTACTTACGCCGTCGTTAGCAAGCGAAAAGATTGAGCCAGCTGTTACAACGGAGACTGGTATCCAGGGTAGATACTCCCCAACGATACGAGCACGGCCTATGCGTTCTTCTTTCAGTAAAAGAATGTATGAGAACATAACCTACCCTTCAATCTTTCTTGAAAAGGAACCTCATTGGCTGTGGCCCAGACTGTCAGTAGTAGAAGATTCACCAGAGTTCCAGGCATCCTGAATGTCACCCTAAGTACAAATATGTCAAAGTTGGGATCAATACAACATGTCCGAGGAGTGGTTTTTACAATCGATCAATGAGACAGAAAGTCCAAGATGGCGTTGGGAACCCATTCAAACCCGGTTGAATCTGGCTCAAGTCGAGTTATAAAAATTTGTTTGGGGCTTCATATAGCGAGGGTACGTTTTTGCAAATGGTTGGAGGAAAGGGTGGATACCAGACTAGATTTACCAAACCAATCATGAAACAAATTAAATGTTTGCAGAGCGTCGAGCCACAATATTGTTTGGCGATTATACTTATAACAAATGGATTCGGGGAACTAAATAATCTGTCAAACCATTTCCATTTCTTGACTTCTTGACGAAGTTAGCAGATCAAAATGCTATCATGACGAAGATCAGTACCTCTTGGATATGAAAAGAAGACTTTACCGATATTCCCTCGTCTTACAACTCTTCTTCAAGATTCCATTTTTTTCAATTGTAACTGTTCAGATATTGGCACAAACAAAAAGCCTAACATAAAGTAATTTAGCACTGTGATTGACGGAATATTCTAGTTAGACAACTCATGCTTGGTGAGAGATTGAGTAGCAAACAGCGGTGTGGTTAGGCAGAAAAACGCCACGACAGTCCTGTCTAATACCTTCTTGGACTAACCAGTTGACAAGGCTTGTTAACACAGTGAGAAAGCCCAATGGAACAACATTGGTGTATGACGTCCCCCGTTGAATACTATAATTGTTGTCCACATATTCCAGCACTAACAACATGTACCAAACCTACAGAAAAAGTAGCGGTGCAATTTTTTACAACCTCGTTTTTAGCAGTTTCCACTTCTATTCGTAAATCTAGAAACCGCTCTCACAACACTTGGTGGTGCGGCCGGAGGAAGATTGGACAACGTTGGGATAGCGAGGCAGTACAGGTGGAGTTTGTTATCAAACATATTCTCATTAGAAAAGGGACACTCAATAACAAACTTGAATCACACGGCCATGGAACTTACCTGGAGCGTCGAATCAAACTTCTTCTTCGTAGACTGACTGAGGCCGTACTACGTGCACCAGCCCTCCAACCTGTTGTCGGAGTCGACACTACAGTCGGCAATGATTGACAGAGACATATGGGCTGTCACCTTTTATCTGGTTCCTCCTTCATTACTAATGAGTCACGTGCTCTCTGGGTAGAATTCAGTTTGACGTAAATCGTACGCACCATGGGACCGGCGTACCTGCAGTGTTTGTCATAACAAAATCATTATAATACTGACAAA
>NW_023365805.1:14129-16409 GCF_000003815.2 Branchiostoma floridae
CAGGGCAAGCCGAGTGTCTGTATTTTATGCCACTGGTAACTACCCATTGTATAGCTGAAAGTAGATACATGGGGACTAAAACTTGATATTGCATCGGCTTATATAGCAAAGTATTTTTCTGATTTCTGACAGACTTCAATCTGTACTATTAAATGAGTCGATATATAGCCTCTCACATCACTTTATAACAACTCTCGACGAGTCAGGTGCTAGCTCTCTGGCTGGAATTCACTCTGACGTAAAACTGTACGTACATGTACATTGCGACCGACCGACCTACTGTAGCTTTCGTCAAAACAAAACAAAAGGTAAAACAGAAAAAGTGGGAATCGGTAGGTACAAAATGGAGAACCAAATGTGGCTGGGTAATGGTAGCTTGATGTGGGAATAGGGCAAGTTGGGTGCCACGTTTACTGCGATTTCTCAAGCGATACTAATTTGACAAATGATCATTTTCCCCAGTTACTCGTTGCTTTTACAGCTTACCTTTGCCAGTTCTTCTGTGTATCTTTTTTGCCTCTCATGACCAGCTAAAAACGTAATATCGCTATATATATATATATATATATATATATATATATATATATATATATATATAAATCGTACCACACCAGCTGGGAGAATTGGGAGAACGGGCGCTGGTTGGGAGGGGGTTCCATAATACCGCCTGGGTGAAACACGGCACAATTAATTGCCGCTATGTACCTTTATTATATAGTTTATACATCATCTGTTGTTCCTTTCTTTCTTTCCTGTTAGTAATTGCACATAACAAAAAGCTTCATGAGCATACAAAAAGTCATGAGAAAATGGGCGTATACTGACAAGAATTTTCATTTAACTTTGGTCAGTCACAACCGCTATGACGTAAAACTTTACTGCTAGCGAAGAAATAAAACCGTAGATCAGGCTATTATGCAACGGTTCTTCACACTTTTACACGAGTTGTAACGTTAGGTCACAAATAGAAATTTAAGATTGCTGTTGAATCATGCTCGTCTTGGGCCGTACGCACGTGTGATTATTATCTACAAATCCGGCGCTGAACGTGACAGTATGTTCTTAACACGAGCTCGCTCGCCAGCCCCGGTAAGGAACTGAAAACTTTGACCTTGTTGTCTTGGAATGCATCACTATCGAAGCCTTTTTAAAAATGTGTTGAACACGCGGATGTCTAAAGTGTATATACCTCGGAAATTACTGTTGCTGCACAAGTAGATCTCCTTAAATTCATCGCTTATTTATTTGGTGATATTATGGTAATGGATGTTGGATACGCGGGGACTAAAAGCACTTGACATTGCGACTTTTTGCTTCTGAAGTCTATCAGAACTCTCATTCAGAGAAGTTTCTCTCAGTCATCTCATCTTAACACCCATGCAGCGGAGGCGCGGAGGGAGGCGAATCAATAACGGCGATCACTATTTCAGTCCGGGTTGCGGACAGCACACGTAATTTCCGTGCTATCATCATAGCTACTCTACGTGATCTAACCGTGAGTACCTCTCCCCATCCGGTCCCACAAACGGACATGTACAGTTCCTTGATGTCATAGCACAGTAGTGGGGTTCCCTTATAATGGATACAGTAAGAACATCGGACCAAATTTGGCAGTGGTGTCCTGAGATCAACAAATTTTAACGGGGGTGGGTGCTGTTGTTAAACTTAGAGCATACATGTCCACAAGCAAGACAGGTACAACTCTCGAGCTCCCAAAGATCTACCCATACCATTACATGTTTTATAGCTCACAGCTTGTAGGTCTACTTAATTCATCACATTCTACATCAATACCATAAAACAACCTACCTCTCATCAGCTTCTGTCTAAGCAGGTAACTTTTTACCCAGAGTCCTGTGACCCATCAGAGGTATTTGTGTATTTGGAGTAAAGAGTAAACATAAAGAGTATGGAGTACGTACTGGTAATCACACATGTCACACATTCTTTCTGTCTACAGACTTTATTGTTTTTCAAAATCCTGTATTACAAGATACTTGAAATGTTTTGAGATTGAAAGAGGCCCATATACACATTGCATAACTCTGGAGGCTGTTTTTCTGTTATTGGTGTTGACCATGTTCCTTGTGCTTGTTCTTGTGCTGACAGTGTTCCCTGTCCTTGAGTTTCACTGTCCCTGCTGCTGTGTTTCCCTGTCCCATGTGATGGTTGTGTTTGCCTATCCCTGACTGTGTTTCTGTCCCTGGTGCTGAATGTGTTTCTCTGTCCCTGGTGCTGAATGTGTTTCTCTGTCCCTGGTGCTGACTGTGTTTCTCTGTC
>NW_023365805.1:16509-19949 GCF_000003815.2 Branchiostoma floridae
TCCCTTGCACTATTTCTCCCTGTCCCCAGACAACGTTTTTTCGTCACATTGTGCTGATTGTGTTCCCTTGTCCCTGGTGCTGAGTGTGTATCCCTGTCCCTAGTGCTAGTCATTTCCCTATCCATGGAGATAGCTGTGTTTCCCTGTCCCTTGTGCTGATTGTTTCCCTGTCCCTGGTGATGATTGTGTTTCCCTGTCCCTTGTGCTGATTTTGTTTCCCTGTCCCTGGTGCTGATTGTGTTTCCCTGTCCCTGACTGTGTTTCCATGTCCTTGGTGTTACACCAGTTTAGTTTCCCTGTCCTTGGTACTGAGTGTGTTACCCTGTCCATTGTGGTGTTTTACATATTCCTGGTGCTGACTGTACTTCCCAGTCCTTGGTGCTACCCCAGTTTCCCTGTCCCTGGTACTGAGTGTGTTACGTTGTGCCCTTATGCTGTTTCACATGTCCCTGGTGCTGACAGTGCCCCTGCCCCCTTTGCTATGTTTCACACAATGTGGGATATACCAAGGACAGAATAAAAGCTAAAAAAAAGGTACTGCCATCTTCCAATTAATTCACAATACCCATAAAGTTTGTGACATTATCCAGACTTTGAGATGAGAAGAGAGTCCTACATGTTGATACAACTATGCCTGCATGACTGGGCCATCTTGTTTAGCCTCCAACTTGACTCCACTGCTAGCAAATCCTGTGCCACCCTGAAAAAAAAACAGACATCTTGGTTTTCAGACATTCTGAGGTAGACATGAAGCAAGAGGCCTCTGTTTTGCCATTGTTCTTAATCCTGAAATAATTTTTCTGATTTTAACTCCAGTTTCATTGTAGAGCTGAAGTAAAAAGATAACACAACAGCCCAACATCTCTTGTGCTAAAGATACATGCAGTGGGGACAATACCCCAGCAGGAGGTTGATAGACTGGTGAGCCTATGGAACTCCTTCAATGTACATGTTCTGTCACGGCGTGCAGCTGCCAGATCTTCTGCCACTCGTGTAAAGAAAACATGTCAGTTGATGTGTAAAGTAATCATTTGATAACCACCAACTGTGAAGCTAATTTGGCATCAGATAGCAATTTACATGGTGCCAATATTCTATTAGAAACACCTGCATGGTGTCAGGCCGATAGGCAGAAAAGTGTATGTCTATTGTAAATCAGTCATTATGGAAAGAAGCAGTCTGAATAAAGTGTTGAAGACTGGACTTTAGTGACTGACTGCAGTTTATAAATTCACACATAATCTAAATGTAATTGTTAATTGTTATATGCAATCCTGAGATAAGATGCAAAAAGTTTTACATCTGTTCAAAATGTTCACGAAGAGTTTTCTTTCCTTCTGTTAATCTCACCCACTTTACACAAGTACATAATATATAAAATGTAAAGGCCCAACTTGGTGAAAAATGTACAATAATGTAGTCTGTACTAGTTTTAAAGGAACAAAAGTTTTCGCCGCTGTGCAAGAATTTCAGCAAAATACATATGTTACAGCATACAGGTTGTTGAAATGTGCACAGTGCATCAGAACACCATTACAGGGACAAGACTGATTCAACTAGAGTCGATTCCGAGTCACCGAGAGGGTTTTTAAACAATATTTGTCATAAGTTTGAACTATTCTAAGTAAAAGAATATCTCAGTCACTAAAGTTCTAAGTTGTTCAAACAATTGAAAATGAAAGTTTGAACATGTTTGAACCTATCTATATATGTTGGAAACATTGGGAAAGTAATAATACAAATATCTCTTTATTTAGAACAATTTAGAAACATGTGTTTTTGTTATTGTTGGAACATGTTCTCAAATGTTCCAACAATTCGCGTCATTTTTTCCCTCCATAAAATCTTTTATTACCCCCATAAACCAAGCTGCTAAGCTGGGTTTTTTGTTTGGGTCTTGTATTTTTAGATTCTCTTCAGTAGACACTGGTGAGTCTTTTGTGAGAAGCTGTGAGATAGACATAATTTCCTGTACTTGGCAGGGATGTGTGAATTGCCCACTCCCCAGCATACTGACCCAGTTTCATCATTTTGTTTCAATGTTCGAACATATGATCACATGTGATCACAAATGATGAATCTATGTTGGAACAGTTTAGAAACTATCAGAAATAATGACTTTGATGTTAGAAATGTTTGAATACTGTAGAAAATATTTAGAATATCACAATGATGTTATAAACAGTTCTAAATACAACAAATGTAGTTTCTATTCACAATTAGAATGTTATAAAGATTTCAAAAATGTTATAACAAAAGGCAAGAAACACCCTCTTGGTAATGTTGACTCTATGGAATGTAACAATTTGAACAAATTTATAGTTTGAGGTACATACAAACTATCTGAGAATCTTTAGATTTAGTTTTAGATGTTAATTTGGCAATAGGTTGACCATTTATGTTCCACTTAAATTTGGTAAGAACAGTATTAATACAATAGCTCACTGCTACCACTCGGATCTTTTGTTCTCAAATATCAACTGTCTAAGAAATAAATCATGTAAGCCAGACCTCCAAGCAAGTCTACAAAACCTTGGCCACCGCACGGGCATTCCAGTGCTAATTCAATGGTGAAAGTGGCCTCAGCCCTGGGTGCCCAGTGCTAAAGAAACTTTATTGTATATGATTGTGATAGACAAAATCACAGCCCTTCTGGTAATGATTTGGCTGGCCCTGAAAAGGGCAGAGGTGCTGAATGTTTGTCAGCAGTTTACAGAGCTGAACAACATCCAAGCACTTAGTTCCTAGTGCTTACACTGGCTTTTCCAGTGCTGAAAGTGCCTCAGTCCTGGAAGCCCAGTGCTGACTAACATTTCCAGTGCTGAAGCCATTTTAAGCACTGGAACCAAGTGCTGAAAAAGAGGGCCAAGCTTTCGTAGCTTTGTGGCTTCCAAGACAATCTGACATACATACATGTATGTTGTGTAAGTTTTCATCGATAGAGACTGCACCTGTCTACATATACATGTACTAAGATTTATGGTAGTCTTCATGCAGGGTAGCATGTATCACATTCAAAAGAAATAGATATTAAGGGTAGTAGCACCTTACCCTTTGTATTGGAATAATATCTCTGTCTTTAAGCTTGTCTCCAGACACCGGATCAGTCATGTCTTTCTTAATCAGTCTCTCCACAGAGTCCATGGTCACCACTGCACCTCTTTATAGGAGGAGAACAATGTAGTGATAAATGTACCAGCCTGATGATCCTATAACATGTTGCCAATCATTTATTTGACATTGCTGTTTCTGTTGTCTTTTGGGGGGTGGGGGGTGTAAGTCCCAATCAATTTTGGTGTGGGTTAGGTAAAGTTTAGTTTATCCATAATGTCATTTACCAACACAGATGACTTTCAAACTAAAACATAAGCAATGTTCTTAATATCATTTTAAAAATGCTTACATTTTGTCACCTGGACTGGCTGTCCATCCACTCATCC
>NW_023365805.1:36767-46294 GCF_000003815.2 Branchiostoma floridae
TTTTAAAGGTTATTTTGTAATGGAAAGTCAGTGCATGCAATATACTGTTGTAAATTATTACTCATGGCACATAAGGCAATGTGTTATGTATTTTTCAATTATAACAGCATATAGTATAGTAGTTGTTAATGAAACTAGGAGCAAAGTTGTCAAAGGCCATCAAAATCAAGATCTGTTAATCTTATAACAAAACTGTTTTATCTTGTCAATTATTGAAAAATATATCTTAGCTGTGGCTACTGCTCTATAGCTGTTAAAGCTTATGCAAAATAATTTTCTCTCAGATTCAACTAATTTATTAGGACAAACAGTAATAGTATTAAAAAATCAATCATGACACCATAACCATTGGACTTTTATTTTGAAACACCAATATTGAGAGTACAGTTATTAAAACTTCTTATTGCCTTCATATCATGTTCGTTCATTTGATTACAAACAGAAGAGACTGCACACTACAGTTGATGACTTTCATTGTATGATTCCTGAACATGATTTACATGTGCCATAGATCTAACAGTAGTTCCTTTGTAGTCTTCCACCTAAGGGCACCACTATTCTATGTGTCTTCCACCCACCAGGGTTAAAATACTTTTCTTACAGTAGGCACCTGTTTTCTTAAATTTGAAAACAAGTTAAACAATGAAAAAGTCTTCACATTAACATGTTTTGAGACACAGTATGATATTGGCACATTGTTCTTTGGTCACCTCAACATCATAACAGCTTTACTGTGCAATGATACATTTACCACAAAGTAATTAACTATTATTGATTCTCTATTGTAGGCAACATTAAAAATGTCCATACACATTTATGGCAATATATTGCATGTTAGGTCTCCACTGTATAACAATTGGTTCAACAGTACACACACAAAATGTACCTACAAAAACGCAAATTATGATATCTTATGAGCTTTACACATCCATCCTTAGTCCCTTACGTATAGTGCGTATGACCTTGTAACATTGTCCCTTAACTTAATATAGCTTTCTGTTTGTCCTCCTTCTGTTGGTCTTTCTAGATAGTGAGAATACACCCCGTTTGAGCTATCATGTGCATATAGTCCATACGAGCATATGCGATGGCACCAGAAGGCGTCACTGGTTTGGTACATACACCACACTCTGTAGCTCCTGTCGACTGCAGAGACACAACAAGGATAGAAACAATCAAGGTAAGTGTTAGGTGCCTAGCATATCTAAGTCCTTAAAGAACTAACTTAAAGTTTAAATGCAATCAAAACTGTCTGTACTGAACTGTGCATCTATGTGTTATCATGTCTATTTTCAGACTAGAAAACTTGAACCAAAATAAACTGTCCCACAAACCAACCCTACAACAAGCGATAAAGTTCCAAACTAACTTACAGTTCCTGGAGCTTGTCCTCCATCTTCCCTTTCTTGACTGCATCCCTGTCTGGTGACTTCCTGCTGGGCTCCTCCGGTACCTCGTATGGTTCAGGAGCCTTATGATAAATCATATATACATTGTCCTCTATCGCTGTAGAAGTTCTTTCCTATTTTGGCATGTTCATTGTCAACACATTCATCTACCATCATCTCATGAGATGGATGGATGCCTACTATTGTCAGTTTGGAACGACACGTTAAACATACGCAAAATTAATGATTAAGTTTTTAAGTTTGTGCTGACACCTCTTCACTGTCAGGTGATTGTGACGACAACAGAACCCTAAATTTTTGTTTCCGTTAATGAATGGTTACGATTATATTGTGTTAAACAACAAATACGTCAACTTACCCACCAACCCCACCAACGTTACAAGGTTGATCTAAGACAGATCGCCTTCATGGCAGACACAGAATTAATGTACACACCAGAACACAACTGAATGCCAAAGACTGAGGCAGAGAACAAACAACGAATATTCTACGATTATGTACTACTAGTATTTATGAATCTGTTTTCTTAACATGGCCAATAACATTTCGTCTCAAACCACTCTTTCTTGAGGATTGCAACACGATTACAGTGCGTTCTGTTGGATTCTTTTCTCTCCCGACTTAGTGGCAATGCATCCACTCTGCAAGATTTTTAATCTCCAAACAAAACAAAAAGGGGCAAAAAATTTCGAAAAGGCTGTCTATCTTATTGACGCTCAGCCAGACAAAAAAAAACGGTTACGACTTCTCTATAAAAGGTATGCTAGGATATTTGGAAACATGGCGTAGATTTTCTTTCATTGAATATCGTAAGTTTGCCAGCACCCCAACCCAACCCCACGCACCATGTGGTTTTTATAGGTAATTTATTGTTAGCTAGAAGTTGTTCTCAAGACGAGGTCTGTCTCTTATTGAAGTTCCAATGCTGTCAAAACGAAAAAAAGAAAATTGTGTAAGTGCGTTTGTTAGTTAAGACAAGAACGACAAGACAAGAACGAATGTACACCTTATCCCCATTTTTGCCCAGAATAGGACGCCATGCAATGTTAAATCCTGTCATCATTTGTTTATCCACCATGGTCTTTACATCCCTCCTGTCTATCAATGAAACCTGAGTATCACAGGAAAATAAACGGATACAACCAGTCTGGATACAACAGGATGTTAATAGTTCTAGGTTAGGCAAAACTAACTTCGACTTCAGTCACCCTGTCGCCACTTTCACGTGACGTGACACTGGTCATGCCATTTCCGCGGAGACTGTTGGCGGGTAGGTACAGACTTACGTCATCAGGTTCCATGGTTAGAGCGTCTCGGTCTTCAATGTCCTTGCGAACACTGCCATGGCCGTTTGTAGCTCCCTTGCCTCCCTTGGCAGGGCCAACGGGGACATAGATCGGATAGACTTCGGTAACTTCCGTTGCTTGTTCGGCGCCACGAGGACTGACAAGAACTGTTCCAACCTCACCGCTGTCGCCCTCCTTCAGGGCCTTCAGCAAACCCTGCTGATGCAGCAGCAGACTCTCATATGTGTCCTTCACGAACACGTCCAGCTGGTCGAATATAGGGTAATGGAAGGCGAATCCACCGTTGTTCTCGCGGTAGAAGTCGTCCTCTTGAGCGTACTCCAGCTCTGTGTCCAGAGTCCCGTCTTTCCTGAGCTGCCAGTGAGACAGGACGATGCGCAGATAGTTGGTGTGGAAGAGGAAGTCAGCGAATCCCTGGGGAAAATGTCCCTCGCACAGGTGGATGTTGTCGCGAATGATCTCCTCTGCCTTTAGGTCTAACGGGTACATGATGTAGAAAAGGAATGTCCGCCATCGTGACAGCATCATGCTGCCGGTATGTCGGTCCATCTGCCAGGTTTGTAGAGCGTCGTTCAGGTACGAGTCAAGGGTGGAATGTGTGCCCAAGGCCTGGGCGTACGCCTTGTGATTGGCCAGCCTGTTGCCGTACAGGGGCCCGTACAGTTTGGAGAGTTGCTCGTTGACACGGCTCAGTCTGGCCCGGAGACGCTGGTCGCGGCGGGTCTGCTGTCGGGAGTGGCAGTACGTCACCACGGCCGCCACGGTGGCGATCAGCACGGAACCGCTCACCGCCAGACCCGCCCACAGGGGCATGAGCTGTCAAGTCGTAAACGGGAAGGGTAGACAATCTTAATCAATCTTCAATACATTTGGGTAGTCCCATCGGGAATTGGGCTGATTTCGAAGGGAGCCCATTAGAAAACACATTATAAACTCCGTAACTGCAATTCTATTGTACACTGTACTGAAATGATGCTTTCATTTTTCAACAGGTCGGAAACAAGCTGCACCGACCAGCTTATGTGACATGGGGAAGGGCGAAGGGAGACGGTAATCCTGTGGAATGTCGGACACTTCGGCACATGGACATTTCGGCCCCCTGGCAATCAGGACACTTCGGCCCCAAGCCGATGACACTTCGGCCCCAAGCCGAGGACACTTCGGCCCCGGGTCCAGTCCACGATAGTTATCTAACACGTAGCCCGAGTTGACTACATAACGTATAATTTTAGCACGTATGATTTTACTTGTACAGTATATCATATAGTGTTCTCCTGTCTACTCGAGAAAATCGCCATTAGTGATTACGCTTTTTTGCGTTTCTGGGGCATGAAGATCCCAATGGTTAATTTGTTCACTGCATAGCATGCCCACGCGCATAAGAACTAGCTGGGCCGAAGTGTCCTCTGAGCCTGGGCCGAAATGTCCTCGGCCTGGGGCCGAAGTGTCCCGGACTTGGGGCTGAAATGTCCGGGCCGAAGTGTCCATGTGCCGAACTGTCCAGATACCATCCTGTGCTTTGACTAGATGCTTGACAACTTGCTCAAACAATGTGTTCTTCTTGTAATCTACAATCATGCATTGTTGTGACTAGGCTATATAGTGTTTTCTCAGTACAAAAACCTTTTGGTGAGTACGTATTTGGCCATATATTAAACAAGCTTGTGACTGTTCTGTTCAAATATGGGTTGTGTGGCTACATATTCTTTTCAAGATTTTACAAACGTTCCACCCAAACTGTCCAATATTTTATTTATTGGTCATTTCTGTATGTTTTTCGTTAATCTTGTGCCCACAGATGTAATTTGGAAAAAATGAAATGAGACATATAATTTGCATGCTCTTACAAAGTAACTACTAGTAGTTCCTTTTCTCGAGAAAGAGGGGCGAAGCCGTTTACGCAAAACTTGACGAACTGGCTGGGCCACATTTCCCACGGGGCGGATATCAATCCCAGAGGCAAAGTAATTTAAGGGCAGTGGACAGTCAGAAGGACTCATGATTCGGCATGAACTACGGATCATGGTGACAAGTTGAACATTAATGAGTCGGATGAAAATTAAGAATACTAGTATAATTACGAATTACGAAGACAAAAGCACATCTTACCTCTGGCGAAGGTGTAGCCATGATGCCGCCCAACACTGGGGTTTTCTTGCACTGTAATGCTTGAGGCAAATAAACACATTAATCAACATGTGTTTACCTTACATGGGCACAACTGAAACATCCTATACCCGATCCAACCTAAGTACAGCTATGCGCAGTAATTACACTGTAATAGCTAGCGTCACTTGGAGCCCGTTGTTGAGATGTCAGAACAAGTTACTACAGGTTTATGTGAGTTACTGCCATGATCAGTCACCCTGTTAACCTACATAAGAACAGCCGTGGAAGTAAATCCCAATCGGGCAGTGCTGCTTCCTGCAAGGAATACTTCCGTTTTGAAGCCCCATACTGAATAATGTCATATTACTAGTATATTATACTGTCTTCGTAGCAATAGGATGTTTAAAAACACCACAATGGAACAGGTTACCTCAATACACATTCCTGACGCTAAGTGAGTAAGTTCAGTACAGTGTTCTGGATCCATTTCCGACCTACTAAAATATCCCCCCAAATAGTCCAAGGCTGTGCCGAAGAATTTGCATATATGCGTGTTCAGTTTCGCAGATAACGCCTGTACAGTGTAGATGGACTTCATAAGAACTTGTACCACTAATGTATTAAGGAATGTTATCTTTTAAGGAAAACCGAAACTAACAGGTACTTACACAGTTGGCGACACAGCTAGATAGGTACTTCTGCGAGACACACCCAGTCTTACTCAGTTCCTGACTCTGTGGCAGGTGGACGAATCCAACACAACCTCCCCCGGGGCTGGGTGGGGATGGAATTAGTCCTATTGGCTTTCCTTCTGGTGCGTTGTTTGGTTAAGAACAGGATAGCGAACAATATTTGCATTTGCGAGGAACCTACAAGTAATGACCATCAACTGATCAAAGCTTCAATTAACATTGATAAACTTTTCTAACCAATGTAGTGTATGCACTTTCTCTGATTTAACTGACATATAGTGAGAGAGAGACAGACAACTTCTGTAACTGGTTTTTCTTCCGCACCGTCCCTCGATTGCGAATATTCCTTGGGGGTGAATCATTAAAACGACATGTACAAGCATTACCATACGGCAGTGAGAAACAAATGAATACACCTGTAGCCAACAACGATGTGATTTGAATATGAAGGATTTGTGATTACCTTAGTAAGACTTGATATCGTAGGTTCTTTGATAGACCTGTGTGTGTGCTCCCATCACGGTGGTTTACAGGGTGTCTACGAAACAAGGACTCACTGAAATGTCGTCTTTCGTTCTCTTTGTAATCGTCGTCTTGGAGGTCAGAGGTCACAATATTCATACAGGTAATCATCAGAGTAATAGACCTGCAAACAGAGAAAAGTCGCGTAGTGTTTCTTTCGCTTCAGAAAGAATGCATGTGAAATTTTAGAATGTTGACCATACGCGTACTGATACGGAGAACAACAATTATTGTATGAACCAAACATAGACGACTCATACATCGGCATATTAAGGATGCCTGTATTGAACTAAAAAGTAGTAAGTTTATGGGGAAAGTTGACAAAACTCAGTGATCAAATAATATGACGTGTGTTTTGTAATCACTGTCAGGTAGTCGTAGTAAGTAAACAACTCTATATATGTTGTTTCTATCTGCTTATTTGGCATGATCGATTCATCTTGTTTTACATTACAAGCCGTAATTTGATCGGAACCGATGTACGATTCCAGCATTCTCATGTGCCGACCTACCGGACGGCACTTACGCAGATCCCGATGTCTGCACGACCTATCACCTCTGCCACTCCAGAATCAACTACACCCTGCGATGTCCTGAGGGACAGGTGTGGGACAGGTGGTTGCACCACTGCCGCCTAGCGGACATTTCGAAATGTTGCAGAGGTACCGACTCAGAGATGTTGATCATTTGACGTAATAAACTACTGCTCGACCCTGAGCTGTAACGCTAAGTTTAATGCATGCGCCAAGTAAACGAAAGAAGCTTGCAAACAATGAAACATGCAGTCACTGCGTAGCACATTTTACCTATTTGTATGCATTGTAACTGTGTTACTAACTTAGATATATATTTTCGGGACACAACATCTACTTCCCAACTTAGGTGACGGCTGTTTGGAGTCCGGGGAAGTAGTGGCTGAAGAGGTGGTTGCCGGACTGTCCAGAAGAGTGGAAAGTCTTGAAAGAGAAAACGAGAGACCGAATCAGCTGATGGAACAGGTGGCTGCTGAAAATATTCAACTGCGTAACGAGCTAGAGCTCCTGAAGGCGAAAGTTGACAGTCTAGACGGTAGACTGGTGCCGGGACTCGGTAACGACATTGCCTTATTTCCAACGTTACTGCAAACTATATGTGTTTGATTCTCTGAGCAATTTTTCGAAAACACTGTTTCCAGTACGGTTTCACACTTGTCACTTGCCACACGTTCACACACGCTTCTACATCATCCAGTTGACCTAAAAATGTTACCCATGGCCAGTATGTAACGTCACAGTTTGATCTAGATTGTTATACTACCCCTGTCTTATTATCCACGATCTCCGGGCGTATCGAGCCATATTTAAGATCGACAGAGGGTTGCGCGTATTTTTCACCTGAAAACCGTCCCTGCCACATATAAGCCATACTGTGTACCTTGTACAATTGTTGTGCAAAATAAAGTTATCATTATAACCGAGGCTCGAGCGATTGCCGCAGAATCGTCGTCCGATCGATTTTTGCCAAATGTGACAGGGGTAAGTTGGTTACCAAATTCTATTTCTGTTGCTACTCTAGATATTCCCCTTCCTACCGCTGTGTTTGCGGTGAGGGTTGTGTCGGCAGGGTTTGATGACTCGGCTGCTGAGGGGGGCTGTGCTGAAGTCTGGGTGGGCGGTCATCAGCAAGCTCTCAATCGTAAGAAACGGGTTCATGGTGTCCCAGAAGTGTCTACTATCGTCAGAAACTGGTACATGGTGTCTCAGAAGTGTCGGAGCAGTACGACGCCGTGTTTTCCTAAAATCAATTTCAACATTATTTGCAAGTAACATGAAAGTCTGGATAACGTCAGATTAAACGGTATTGTACACCTTTCAGTACGTTGTACATAAGACAGGGACAATGATTGGATTATGTGGTATTTGTGTTCGCGCGGGTGTGTGTGTGGGGGGGGGGTGCTCCTTCACAAACCCGTACACACGAGCCATGTTAATTTTCTTCCCATGATAGGCAGAGGGATCAATGTGGTGATAGTGGAGGAGATCTCTGGACAGACTGAGGATTCCCAGCGCTTCGACACTTATGGTGACCCCGAGGCAGGGGTCAAACTCAGGGACTACCTGCGCGCTGTGACGACGGTGAGACACAGATCACACAGATCTGTTCTCTGGCACACCCGTCTGCATTTTCGTACACTATTGTCTACACAATACGGGTTTATGGCTAGTCCAGTCAGCCAGACTAGAACTTAAAGCACACATAGGTCTATATTGTTAATGGGAATAGAACCATTCAGATAGGACATAATCGGGAAAAAAATCAGGATGTGTGGAGGGCCACGTAACCTTATTTCCTTATACACTCTACATTCCTCACCAATGTTCCAGGGGCGAGTCGTGTTGATAGCGGTTAAAGATGAAGGAAGCAAGTACGCAGCCGATGCTATGGAGGAACTTCGAAATGTGGGGACAACTTTGCCAACCATGGGTACGTAATCATAACGTTGGCCCCGTACCTGACGAAGTTGTAAATGGCGTATCTAGAGCTATCTTGCTAAACGCCTGGTTATTCCATTTTGCCGCACAAACATTTGAAACACATGGAAACTGCCTGAAGTAGAATAGAGTATAAAGCCATGTCGAAGTAGAGTGGTCATTTGCCGGAATGTAAGCTTCATTCGTCTGGACGACAGGTATTCGTCCTTTCCTAAATTTTTGCTGATAACTTTTATTGACTTTTTCCCGCAGGATATCGAGAGTCTTGGGCAATAATCGGCAAGAAGGGAAGTAAAACTTCGTGGTTTGTGGAGGACAGAAGACAGAGGTACCACGGACCGACAGTCGTCGAGGCACTCATACCAGTATCAGCATAGCGAAGGGGAATGCTGCATCTCTGAGTGTACAATATTTCCCCATGACTATAACTAAGGAATTTTAGTGGATGGCTTGAACGCACGCCTTAACTTTAGAGTTTCTCTTGATAGTTTCTCATTCCCATATTATGATCACACTCATTCACAGAACGTCACAACCGGTCTGGCTTGTTTTGGATTTAACGGCGCTGTTTTGTCACGCACTGTCAACATATAACTGTTAGAATACTACTTCTGTATCATCATATTGATGGTGAGTATTCTTGATCAGGCATTAGAAATAAAGAACAAAACTAAGCAATGTTGGTGGATGCTTCCTTGACAAAGTGTATGCCATTTCTTGCAACCGTGTGGAACTCTAGAAGTTAAGTATTTATTAATCCTCCGACGAAGATTGAACATCCAAACTTTCGAGATTTTTACGATCGTTTCCGAGACACAAAAGCTACCACTGCACCAGTGCCCCAGACACTCGAAGTATCAGTCTACTAGACTGTCTAGTGGTGGGCGGTTCTAAATGATTCAGTGGTACTACAGAGATATGCCGACCTCTGTGTTTGTTTGACCTTCCTTATATCCATTGAATAGATAATGCAACAATTAAACAATCAGTTAAGCCATTTCATGTAACTATGCTAGG
>NW_023365805.1:46394-54211 GCF_000003815.2 Branchiostoma floridae
ACCTTATATCCATTGAATAGATAATGCAACAATTAAACAATCAGTTAAGCCATTTCATGTAACTATTGCTATGGTTACATCAATCTGCCACTGACTTTATTCAAGTCCATTGGTATCCGTTTGACCTTCATGTAATATCATACGTTTATCAACAACGACGTATGCAGAACAATCGATCGAGTCATGAATGTTGATCATTAAAGGTTTTGTTTTGTTTCTACGGTATAAGGTCAGAGGGGATACACGGAAGCCCCGCTGGAGATAGCACATATTTAAACTGTTGATCACCTGGCAATATTCACATCAGTAGGTCGATATTGTTCCTGTGAGAATACGGCTGTCGTGGTGGTAGACAAATATGATTATTACAGCATTCAGGATAAACTGTACTGGAGAGAGGGGTTGCTTTCCGTCGTTATCGGTAAAACTAGGCACATGGATAGCGTTTATCCGAATTTCGAGAATTGTTAAGACTCCTAAAGATAAGAAACAAAAAGTATCTACAATGTGATGTCTGAAGTCCCACTCAGAAAAGCTGAAAGTATTCTAATCGTTGCTTGAATTCCAACGAAAAATGCAACTTCATACTTTCAAGCTTTTTTTTGGTCTGGATCAGAATAACAGTGACGGGTGCCACCTCTTGCAATACAGTTGTATCTCGTCATTACCCACAGTAGTAACTGGAACTGGGTGCACGCCTTGTTCATTACCTACAACTGTAAGTAACGTTCCTCTTGGACTTCCCTTCATAAGACATTTACTGGGAGGCAACTGTAACGGTAGATTTGGTAATTGTAACTTGTCTTATCGCGTAGATAATGCTCCATGAATAATGGCCGATACGACATACGTGTATAAGTCCCACAAGAGAGGTCGCCAAGATAGACTGCCTGTCGGACTGCAGGCTGCAGCTGCGTAGTAACTTGTTCCCTTGATGGTCCGAACTCCGAAGTCATTTGAACTGAGCAAATTTAAGTGTTATTGAAACATTTTACGTTGATCTTATTGTTTTGCAAGAGAACGTATTTCAATTTTGCCCAGACCAATGACTGAATATGTTTCCATATACGAACCACAGGTAAGAAGAAGATGCTGTGGTCCATTTGTCTCGTTATTCTGGTGGCCACAGCGAGCGGCCAAGAGTCGGGTAACGTTCTTTTCCTGTACTTCCCTTTGCAAGGTAGTCAGAACATAATAATAAGTCTTTGTGAGGTAACGTTACATATCCGGGACTGACAAAATGATTTTCACCACCTGTTAATAAACTACCATGGTATTGTGTCACCTTGTTATTTACTTCGTTGCATAAGCGTTAAGCAGCAAAAGAACATCACAAAACATCATCTCCGTCCCCTCCCAGGCTTTCCTTGCGAGGGTCGGGCTGACGGCGTGTTTGCGGACCTGGAGGACTGCACGGTGTACCACCTGTGTCACGGCGGGCGGGACTACCAGATCCGCTGTCCGGACGGCTACTTCTGGAACGACGATGTTCACTCCTGTAGACTGGCGGACATCGCGCAGTGTTGCTCCGGTATGCCAGAAAACAAAATAGTTAGTTAGGTGGTGAGTGAGTTGGTAAGTTAGTTAGCGAGTGAGTGAGTGAGTGAGTGATGTGTTAGTGAGTAAGTGAGCGAATGAGTGAGTGAGTGAGTGATGAGTTAGTGAGTGAGTAAGTGAGCGAATGAGTGAGTGATGAGTTAGTGAGTGAGTGAGTGAGTGAGTGAGTGAGTGAGTGAGTGAGTGAGTGAGTGAGTGTAAGTGATAAAGACGTAGAACTACTTAAGTGGATACATGAAACAAAACTTTCGATGCTTACAGCCTTAGCTGTCCTTTGTTCCAATCCTGCGGTCCGTTTCCCCAGGCCAGGGCGTGTGCGAGGCGACGTCATACGCGGAAGACGTGACGCTTCTGGCGGGCAGGGTGCAGACTCTGGAGTCGGACTCAGCGGACGTGCAGGGACAGGTCAGCAGTCTGACCACCGAGAACACCGCTCTCCGGACACAGCTAACGTCACTGAAGGACAGGACAAACAATCTGACCGTTGAGAACGTCGCACTCCGGACAGAGCTGACCTCACAACAGGGACAGGTCAGCAGTCTGACCGCTGATAACGTCGCACTCCGGACACAGCTGACGTCACTTCAGGTGACAGCGGCGGACCTACAGGGCCAACTCGACAACATCTCGACAGGTGATGGAATAGTGACGTGTTTGCTAGTTACGGTAATCTCACTGTAGCAACTTGAGCCATTGCTTAAATTTTACCTATATTCTAATGATTCCAGTGCCTATCGTTCCACGGACGACCATCAGTGCCAAAGTCATCTCTGCTGGCTTTGACGACCCCGGCTACCTGGGCGGAAGGGGTGAGGTCTGGGTGGATGGAGTGCAGTATGCCATGAACGGTACATATTTCTGATGCTATAGGAAATTTGGTACATATCACACTAACAGATGATTATACCGTTTTAGTTTAGCGCACGGCGGTTATAAGATTGTCAATTTGCCTGTCAGTGTAAGTGTTCCAAGTTAGGTGAAATGTTGGCGCCAACTGAATTTGACAATTACAAAATGGATAGCAGAAATGTTTGCCCATGTCAGATGCACACAGGTGCTTCTATTGAAAGGGCCAGAAGGAAGAAGAGTGTGTTCCATGCCATTTTGGATGGATTATTTCTTATCCAGGCCGTGGGTACAACTTGGTGACCGTGAACGAACGGACAGGACAGATGGAGGATTCCGTACGGTTTGACACTTACGGCGACCCAGCAGCCGGAGTGTCGCTGCGGGACTTCCTGCGCGGGCTTCCAAATGTAGGTGTCAGTCTACTTATAGTTTTCATCCAAGATTAGCACAGTGCAATACAAAGAAATTGGCTATTGAAACTTAGACCATACTAGTAGTAGCTACTACCGAAAAGTGGTTGCGTATGATATGATTGAATTAAATGAAGGTTGAAATGGATTCACCGCATGTAATGTTACATTTGTATGATGTGATTGCAGGGCCGTATTGTGCTGATCGCCGTGCATGATGAGGGGAGTAGGTACTCTGGTGACGCCATGGCAGAACTCAACTCCCTGGGGGCCTTCTCACCAGATATAGGTATTTTTGACATATCGCAATTATAGTAGACATAGAGTGCAATATTTCAAAGTCTACGTCCGGTACCTTCCTGACATAATAACGCTGTCCACATCATCCCAGACATTAACGTAAAATTCAAAATATTGTACTTGTTCGAACTTTCCCTCTGATCTTAATATTCTCGGACATTATTCCATCTTTTTGATCTATTGATAACCAAAGTGCCTAAGAAAGTATCAGGCAAACACCCGAGTCATCTTGTTAATTCTAACTCAGTGCTCGGTTGTGTTGTTTTCCCCAGCCCACCGCACGTCCTGGGCCATGATCAGTAAGAAGGGCAGTAAAACGTCCTGGTTTGTGGAGGACGAGCGGGACCGCTATGCCGGGCCGACTGTCATCGAGGCAGAGATCCCGCTGTCTATCTGAACGCCGGCTCAGAACCTGGCCCGGCCCAATCCTAGAATAAATTTTGAAACCATCCGATGACTGAACCTTGATATTTTTCATGCACCTATTTAAAGTGTGGTTACTGCTCAGGATATGTGCGCACGTATACACACACACACACACACACACACACACACACACACACACAATATGTCAATATCTGTCTCTGTCACACCGCACACAAAACCTGTCGAAATGTATAATGTTAGACCATGTGATTCATTTATCATGGTCACAAATGGTCACAAGATATCTTCTTTTACATATGACAAAACACCCGAGATACCGTGCGCATTGCCCCCTATCTGTCGGAGGTTTACGTGCAGCTATATATATACTGAATATAGAATATGGTTGTTGGAAATATTAGAGACAGAACATTATCGTTGCTAGTATGATAGGGGAGGATTTTATAAATGATTATTACCTGCACCAGGAATGTTGTATTGTGTGATTTAGCAGCATAATTCAAAAAGCTACATTTGTATGGATATGAGATGGTCATCATCCCGGGGATTTGGTATGTGGTTGCGGCGCCTGTCGAAGGAATGATTAGATTTAGGTCCCCCTGGCGCCTTTCCTAGGTACTACTACGACACTTCCAGGCTATCTCGTATTCAGGATGAACCACCCATTATCAGGATTTTGGGGTGGTAGGCGTCATGCTCAGACTGATAAGTACCTGCAGCGGGTTTCTGTTGCAGAAACAAGAAGATGATTTTTTTTACCTTTGAATCTTTGAGGAAGACTGATATAATGATATGTAGAATATGAAACTAGGACTTCATTTTCATTACCGAAACATATATTTCAGTACTATTACATGAAAAGACCGTTATTACACATGATAGAAGAACTTTATTGCGCAACGATCGTACACGGTACAATGTATGGCAAAAAAAAGAAGAAACAAACTTATCATCCTAATTACTAAGATAAGTATCAAACTTAGTACATATGCAGATTATAGAATGAAATTGGCAACGTAATTTCTAGAACAATAAGAGCTAGCTTAAATCATTAATATTGTATTACAATTGAGTGGAGCTAATTATGAGTTTCGGCATTTTTTCTTATGACAAAGCAGTCTTTTATATATTTACCTATTTTAGCATTGTGGGAGTTGTTACATCTGAATATATAATCAAATCTGTCTGTATCACAGATTATTGTTACAGATGATATTGCTAGGCGAATGTATGGGGTCGTAGAAGTCTAGCTTTAAGTATACATGTAAACCCATTTCACGTGAAGAAAAACGACCGGGATATTTACCCAAAAAAGTGTTCAGTTTCACTACAATATGCCAATATTTGAATGTTTACGTCCTTTTTATTTGCTTTATCATTATCACAGGATCCGTGGTATTTCTTTTGTATTTATTAATCTTTGATTTTGTTGAAAAATAATGACAATAAAAACCAAAACTCACACATGTCATTGACAATCTGCTGTTCGTGTTACCCTAAAGGAGGCCTGGCCGGAAATTCGCGCTCCTTTATACGGAACTTTCAATAATAAAAATGCCTCCAACTGAATGAAAACAATATAACATCGGCCATGTGAAAAGCCAATGAGGCCGATCGCACTGACCCTCACAAAATAGACCAATAACTCTTTTCACTCGCATACGCCAAAGAGGTCCTTGCATACACAAAGTGAAGGGTCCTTGAAAAATCGAAAAGGTCGACATCGGGGAGCAAATACATATTTAGTCACCTCTTTTAAACTTTAATCATTGGTAGGAATAGCTATATGTTCAGTTTGCTCATATAAAGTGCCGTATGTTATTTTAATATTTCAACCTTCTCTTCTTCTTTCAATCTTAGAGCGCTTCAAGTTCTTTTGTTGCTGGTAAACACATTATTTGTCTCAGCAAGCCCGCTACCATCCATTCAATGGCATTACCGCGGCAGTTACTAATATTAGCACGGGAGGAAACAGACAAACATATACACATTGACCCACATTCCGTGTGTGTCTTGCATGCATGCATGGTTGTTCCGCGGACATCGCGTGAGTGTTCCTTATTTCTTGTGGTTTTATTAATTCTCTCAAGTCCCACATCACGGCGGACATAATTTTATCGACCTAATTCAATATTAATGCTGAAATGGGGCGGCAGTGTCCCGGATGTGACATCTGGATATTGCAAATGGCGAGTCCAGAGATGGGAAGCCGGATGGTGGAAGGGCCACAGTGTAACTGTATCCACGGCGCTCCCGGAAAAATGTCCAGACGGGAATGATGTTTGTCCTGACGTTCCTGGAACGATGGTCCCGCTTGTCTAGCCGGTTCTACGTGGATTTGTAAGGGGACGATTGTGTACGGGGGGATTTTCGGTTGTGAAGATGTCGGGGGAACACCAAATGGTGGGACCTTACCGGCTGGAAAAAACACTGGGGAAAGGACAGACGGGTAAGTACACGAGCTTGACTATTTCATGTCTTTGATTGTTTCCGGGAATCCGGGCTATGGATCGCGTGGCCTCTGTTTGTACTAGGATGCCACCTCTGACGTTTTGTTTACGCAATGAAGTGGATTTAAAAGGATGAGGATTGTCTTGGCTCCACGTTACGCGCCACTGAGCGCTCCTTCCCCGCTGGCCGCCAGTATAACTCATCTTTTGACCAGTGTGCTGATCTATACTCCAATATAGAATGGGCTGAAATCGTGGCGCGATCGGCTACAAGCATGGAAGGACGATTCTGGGTGTCAATTGACCCCGTTGTGTTTTTGTAACGCCCAGTATTAGGTTCATTGTGTGAGTGTGTTGTAGCAGGCAGGTGGTGTAGTGGAGATCACAGTGGGGTGTACACCCCTCATGGACCACATTATGTAATCACTTTTGTCCAGACAGGCAAACACGTAGCACGAACTGGGGCTTCACCTATGGTCATCCTTTGCATTTGACCTTTTCTTGTAGCTGACTTCATAATCACCTTTTTCTACATTTCTTCAATGAGGTTATAACCTCCTCGATCTCTCTTATAACTGTTATTAACACATCCTATAGATAATATCATTTGATTATATCATATTGACAAAGCAACTTTTCATTTATAATCTAGCTTGTAGGTAAGAAATTTCCACATTTGCCAAGTTAAAATCAGTTAAGGTGATAAATTCGGCACTCAAAACTAAAATTTCACTATTCTGCAAGCATCAGAATATGATTTCGCTGAATTTTTCTCAGATAGCCCAGTTCCACGATTCCATTTTTCATTCATCCCCAGTACCCCAGATCCCTCCACTGAGATTTCAGTTGTCTCAAAGGATTTGCTCAAGTTGAGAAATATTCATGTACTTGTCCCTCTGTATAAGTTCATGGACCACTGGGGCCAAAGAAACCTGACCACTTTCTAAGCACATTTCATGAAGTGTAATCTTAGCTACTCCCTCCTTGTCCAATTATGGTGGTGAACAAGTGCATATCCACTGACCTACATCTAGTAATAACAAGGGACGGGACAAAAGAAGCTAAGTCAGAGGTGAGGAGGGAATGCCTGAAACAGTGAAAGCGTAAACCCCAAGCAGAGGTTGGGATTGAAAATTGTAACCTTTCCTACATGTATGATCTGTCCTGTTTTTGTCATACAACGTACCATCTGAGAAAATGGGCAATGGTTCCATTGCAACATCTGCTTGGAGATTATTAATGTGACCTGTGGGTGGGGGGTTGCAAATATTTTTGCTATCTAATTTGTAAGTTCTCGAGTGCCTTTAGAGATGCTTTTAGATTAGGTTATTGTCCATTATGTATTGCTCTAACTTGTGTTCCAATCCAAAGTTGAAAAAATGTGTTCAGATACAGAGGTTTGTTATTGGAAAGAAGAGGAGGACAAGTTGAATTGCAGGAAAAGCAATTTAACTTGTGTGTGCGTGTGTGTGTGTGGGGGGGGGGTAGGAAGTACAGGTTTAGTGACATGATGGTTTCTGGTGTATTACAATGTACATTGAATTGGATATTAGGTACCTACTTACCTTACACTACCTTTGATCAGTCTACCAATGCACATTTGGACACTTAGTGAGATTACTGATTGCATGCATTTTGTGAAGACAGGCTGTGGTTCCCAGGTCTTACTCTTATGTATAACTATAATATAACAATACTTGTCTCTATTGATACCTGGGAATTGTTAGTACTGTGGGGAAACCACTATTGACATGACTGGTGCCCCAGGTGCACCTATTGTCCTTCCACAGAAATCAATACAAGGCCACTCCAATATAATAACTTGCTTTCTGCACAAAATAAACAATGAGAGCTAGGAGTAAAA
>NW_023365806.1:0-27485 GCF_000003815.2 Branchiostoma floridae
GCAGCAACGGTGCACTGCCGATGAACCAAGGTGATATTGTAGTTTCTTTAAAATAACCATGGCTGACTAGTTTACTGTTTATTTCTAACGGCATTCCTTTCTTTCTCAGTAAACATGTTTGACAGCCCTTTCATGAAAGTTATTTCGATCTCGTCTCTTTCAAAATCTCAGAACCGATCATTGCAGCTCAAAATTACAATAGCACTTTCTAAAGAAAAGTTCCTATGTAGTACATTAGTAAGCCGCTTGGAAATACATGATTGAACATGAACTTCGCCTCCCCGACATCTTCCCACCTTCCAAATGAAAATCCATCCACAGCTTCTCACGTTATGCTGTCTATACAAACGCATAAAAACATACGTAGCCACCACACCCCTCCAACAGAGCATAATCTGGATTCTGGCGAACGTAATGTGAGATTTACACAAAGATGAAGCACTTCATAGTTCCTTGAGCAAATGGAACATGTCTACCGATTTGCTTTACTCCTGATTGTTTGTTCACAGGCGCTGGCAATGCCCAACAATGCAACTCTAACTAGAGAACCGTTGAAGCAGTTCCAGAGGATGACAACAGGTGGCGTATTTGAAGTACAGGGGGTCCCAAGTGGTGGTGTCAATACTGACATGTTGCCACCATCCCGTGTGGATGACCTCGCGGTAGTGGAGGTTTCCTACGCTGACGCAACCGTGACGCTAAGCTGGACAGCGCTGGGGGACGACTTCGATCAGGGAGGACCAGGTGTGTTTATAACTCCTGTTTAAAGTTGTTCTGCTTGATTTTATGGCTATTATTTGTTACCGTCGCTAGAACGTTTTCTGTAGCATTTGTACGTATGTATGTACGTGTGTGTATGAACAGCATAACTCTAGAAGGCCTTGATGGGTTGTATTGATATGTTAGTATGTTGGTAGGTCTTGATGAGCCTTGGGAATGGTGAGATTTTAGGCCACTTGGCTTGTTGTGATGTTGCAGCGGAACTTCCAGTTTTGACATCTCGAGTTCTGGACATGCTAAGTTTAAGTGACAGATGACAGATAGCTCTTGAAGCAGATAGTAGGCGGTGTAGGTTTAGGCCCCTAGCGACTTTTCTTGGAAGTGCAGGAGCCGGTTTAGTATCAGACTCTGAAAGAGAATACATGTAACTCAAGAATGGATTTACGGATCGTTATGTTTTTTGACATGTAGATTGTTAAAATGATGCTTGATATAATCAAATTGTAATTACACAAATCTAAATTGCATAATCAGTGAGAAAATTTCACAAACCCGTTCCATGATATGGCTATATGAAACTACGACATATATAACTGATAGATGACAATTATGCAAATGAAAACAAAAGTTGCGTAACTAATTAAACATGTTATACAATTCCATTGTGGAAAATGACGGGAATTTCATACTTATGACATTTGGAAGTCACGTGAATGTGAACATCGCTGAATATAAATTTTGACCTGATTTGCATTGACTATCAGAAAATTGTACTACGTATTGCCTTTCTTAAAGGGTCTTAAAATAAGGCTGTCAAATTCTGTTATTTGGTTGAGGAGATGATCAGCTAATACTTATAATGTAAATAAGGAACGAGTACCTCTAATTTGCATAATTGATGACAAACGCATATGATACGGTCAGTCATAAAGGTTAAAACTATTTGCAAATTTGGCGAAGGTATGGGATTTTGGAACTCTAGAATAACAAGAGTTCGTAGACCTCAGGCCTGCATGAAATGTATTGGGTTTCTGTAGACCTATTGTGTATTTTTGCCTTTTTGTCTGTGGTACGTGGTTGGAAAAATGAGCTTTTTACCGTGTTGGTTGTGCACCATGCAAAAGTCTGACTCTGAAATTCCATTTTCTGAATTTGTAAGTTTGGACATGGATGAATATTACTTATTTTGGATTTCTTAAGTATGTAACCAACCACAGTACTTTGAAGTTGTTGAGACGCTACCTTTTTTTGTCTCAGATGGCCCATGCACATGTAGTTACTCTGTCACATGATATACTAATATCTTCCTATTTCAATGTACTGACCTAATGCAGCTGCTAAGTCTCCTTGGTTTGTGTTCTTCCAATGATATTCATTAAAGATTTATTTCTGGGGTGTTATTCACTTGACATCGGAATGTTACTTGCATAATTTGACCAATGATACTTTTATCTGTAGTTCCATAGACATTAGACAATATGAATAGTGGTAGCCCCCATGCAGCAGCAACAGTTAGTCCCCAGGATGGTATGATATTTTCATTCAATCCATCCAACCCAAACCTAAATCTCCTGTAGTATCTAAGCCAAATTTAACAGCATAATTTACTATGAAAAATGTCCTTGTCAATCCCATTTATAGATGGCAAGCTGCTGGCAATGGAAGCTTTGAAAAGTTCAGAAGCTGTTGTAGTCAGAGCAAACACCCAGCAAACATCCCCGCAAACCAATGAGCAGTTGCTTAGAAGGGGAATTTCATCATATATTTGCCGCGACAAAATGCAACAAACGATACTGAATTTAAAACAGAACAAAGCTAAGCCTCCACCACTTAACCCTGCCTGTACCATAGATTAAGCAGGCCCAAAAACCAAGCGAATATGACTAGCCCAAAACAACAAATTACCTGTATACAGTATGGAAATGGCATTACCAAAGAAACAAAAAGAAACACAGGACAAATCATACACATACCTTTCTCTTATGCCCACACTCTATACAGTTCTCCTCCACATTAGAAAATTGCATCTTCTTCTGTTTAAGTTCAAGTTCAACCATGATTGCCAACAGGGTAAAGGAACTTGTACCGAAACTTAAAACTCAGTACTATACAGCTCTAGAAACACCACAAAGAGTAATAAGCAAACTCCAATTATACCTGACCAACAGATATATAATCTTGTACACTCCCGTCATCTGGCAAACTGTCAGTGCCACTAAGTAACCTGATACATTGAAGGTGGCCCAGGCCAGATGATGGTTCTACACCCAACCATAATCTGTTTTTAAAACCAAGCAGATATTGGGAGGATGCCCCAACCACACAAAAACAGGGTCAACCTATACAGTATCAAGTTCAAGCACTAGGAGGCCCAAAATCAAACCTGACCACCAGGACACCACAAACAACTCACGTACCAAATAGCAACATAATGGTACCTTGCGTTCCGGAGATACAGCGCACGCCCCGTGCCCGCACAAAAGGTAACCTAAAATGTCAAGTTCAAGCACCAAGGGCGCCAAAATCAAAATTGAGCATTATTCAGCCACCGCCGACACATGTGCCAAATATCATTGCGCCAGCACCAGCCGTTCAGAAGATATAACTCCGGAAACACCCCTCCCGGACACAAAATTCGACCTGCCGGGTCAAGTTCAAACGCGACAAGGCCCAAAGTCAATCCTAGGCAACAGGCAACAACCCCCCACCCATGCACCAAAAATCGTCGCAATCGCGCGTATCGTTCCGGACACACAGCGCCAAAAGTGCCCCCAAAACACCAAAAATGCCACCTGCAATGTCAAGTTCAAACGCCAGGAGGCCCAAAATCAAACCTGAGTGTTAGGCTACCACCCCCAACCCACGTACCAAAAATCGTCGTGCTCGCACCATCCGTTCACGAGATACAGCGCCCTACATCCCCGGCTACCGAAAAGTTCCCACCAGCATCAAAACCATATCTGCATACATGCAGGTAAAGATATGAATTTAGCAGTTTTCAAGTGCCTACTCTACAAAAGCAAGATTTATTGACAGAAGGAATATAGAGGTATGATAGTATCGAGTCAGACATATCCATCTGCTGCTTTTGCCTACGACATATACATATACATATACATATACATGTATCTAAATCTTATATATTATCCTCTTTTCCAGCCCACTATGTGGAGATCCGTTACGGTCGCCATTTTGGCCAACTGGCAGACGACTTTCACGGGGCATCCTCAGTCAACCACTCGCAAGTGCTGCAGGGAAGCCTGACGTCACCACCGGAACCCGGCTCGGCGCAGACCATCGTCATCCTCTTGCCTGACCGAGGCGACAACGTCACCTTCGTCTTCGCCGTGCGCATGTGCGACGAAGCGAACAACTGCGGAGACCCCTCCAACATCGTGTCGGCTAATCTCGAGTTCATCCCCGAACCCGTTTATGTCAACGATACGATCACCTGGGTCATTGTTGGCTGTGCGCTTGGTGTCGTAATTGTTTTGGCCGCCATCTTAGCCTGGTTCTGTTTCCGCAAAGCCCGCAGGTCTAAGCCGACAGAATCCACCCAGGCAGCTTCCGGTAGGGATAATACGGCATATACAGTTTAGTTCTGTTCTATTACCTTCGCAGAGTATTTTGGGGCTTGTGTGCGTCTCTGTCCATAACCTGACCATTTATTGACTTTGCAAACATGCCAAATATAATTAAAATCCATCCTAGACTTCTCGAGTTATGTTGTTCACAGACAGACAGACAGACAGACAGACAGACAGACAGACAGACAGACAGACAGACAGATAGTGGATAGACACACGGCCCCAAAAAACTTCTTTGCGAATGTAATAGCGCAGCCAGTCGGGAACAACCTCACTGAGCAACAACGGACACTGTCTTTTGGCTCTACTAGTGCTGGCGTGATCAACTGTCACTGATCTAACCGTATCTTTCTTCTGGATACGTATCGCTTCGACATAGATACACATTCAATATTCAAAGAACAGGTCTGTTAATTCAATATTGAAAGAACAGGTCTGTGTTTAATTTGTGCTTTGCTAGTATTCATACCTCTTCACCGTAGCCGTGCCGCGCATAACACATCATAATACTGTACAATGCATAGTTGCGTTCAGACAATGTGATAGGTGAGGAGAAGACAGAACAAAACATTTCTTGGTGGTTTGCAGTTCGTGGTGAAGTGGCCACCGCTATATCCACAAACATGAAACTACTGCAAATATGTCTGCATTGACAGTAGTTGAGCTGGCAGAGAATTGCATGTTGTAATTCTGACAATATACAATAACAATAATACACTGTGACTTAATCAGTATGACTGTTTACATCCTACTATTACTAAGTATAAAGTAAGAGATGTGAAAGATAAAGGGTAACATTGGCAGATATATCGTTTGGATTGATAGATGAAAACCAGATGAAGTGTTGATATTCATAAACATAGTCAAGCATCAAGTTTAGCATGGTTCATTTGAGATGCAGGAAAAAATTCTTCTTTACCAAATCTAGACATACGTAAAATGTCAGGGAGAAGTTTTGGTCGGAAAGAAAGCTGAAATATTCCAAAAGCCCCAAAGAAAATTTCTGTATTACGGCGTCATAAACTACAGAATGAGACCTTCTGATCGGTCGACGTCGCCTGGCTATGTGACAGTAATTTTTTAAATGACTGATGTAACTACACGCTTGCTACGCTGTTTTACCTGCTTAGTAATAAACAAGGTATTTTCTGGCAACAAGTGTGACTTGTCTGTTTACTTATTTCTCTGCAGCATGGTTGGTTTCGAGACTATAAGGTTACGAAGTTACGAGACATGTTTGTTGTTCAATGAGGGCACTGGCAGAAAATTGAGACCACGGAAAATGCCGGTTGCGGACGACAAAATTGCCTTGTCTTCGGTCAGAACAGTTACGTTACAGATATCTCACTAAGAATTGAGCAAGAAACGTGTTAGTCTTAATTAACATTTACCAAAACGTACGCCCATCTTTGGAAATATGGATGACTAGATAAAATGTGGATATGATTACAATATTGACCAATATCAAGTTTGTAATGGATCTATTTATACCTACAACATCAGTCACAAGTTTGGTCCGACAAAAATAGTGAAATAGTAATAATTGCAGGCTTTCATATTTCAGTTAACTTCTTCATGAGATGCATTGTTCATAGCCTTTTCAATTATTGATAAGTTCTTATTCTGCATATATGCTACGCTTGTTAGAAGTATATCGACAAATAAAGCAGCTTGTGTCAGCTATATTTAAGTACGACTTTGCCTTATTATTTTCTCCAGTATGGTTGGTATATGTGCCCTCCTCCTCCGTATTGAAACATTCTTAAGCATCAGTGAGGAAGTGACGAAAACCGTACCGTAGCGAATCCAGGTCAAAGGATACAAAAGAAAAAAAATAAGGTCTGCAGCAAAACCAAGGGGGTCCAGAATTGACCTTTGTCTTCCCCAAACCTACCCACATACCAAATATCGTTACAATCCATTCAGTGGTTCTTCAGTTATGCTGATCAGAAATTTCTGGAAACACAAACAGACACAGAAACACAGACACAAACACAGGCATATCAAAGTAGTACCTCATTTTTTTTACTTTTACTTCCGTATTTACTCTAGTAGACGAGTCACATGAAAGGTACTTTCCATGTGTCGATAACGGAGGACAAACATGGCTGCCATACGTTGTCGTTGGATTTTGTTGCAGTCGGCTTTTGTATGGTGTTCTCAAGCTGTCTTCAACCGACCGAACGAGATCAAACTAGAGAATAACGAGTACACAGACGTGTTGGTCGCCATTCACAAGGACGTACCAGAAGACCAGCAGATTGTGGACAGACTGAAGGTGAGTTTGCATACATTAATGTGATAGCTATCATTCCCCGCAGACTTACTTTGCGACTCTAGAAGCTGTGGGAAGATTTACTGGTGAACTGGAATCTCTGTTGAAAATTTTTGGAAACGAATAACGAATGGTGTTTAATATAACTGTATCGCAGAATGAAGTACCCCACCTTTAAAAAAAGAGAAATATATCACGACATAGATTAAGATAAAAGTCCAATATTTGCTTGGTATTGTGAAACACCCGACATTTCCTTGGTATGTGCATGGTACATGGATGTATTGAGCATGTTTTAATAGCAAAAGGAAAGGGACTACTTAGTATCTGGTGTTGCGATGCGTAAGCTGTTAAAAGGCGCATATTTTTATTCTCCCACTAACCCTCGGTACAGATCGAGTTCAAGCTTATATCATGGCCATTGTTCTGTTTGCCCACGGATATTAATGAAACCATACATTGAATAACTTAGAAACTCTTCACTCCATCCTCAACACTAAATGCGATTATATACGTGATGACTGTGTTGCGAAAGTTACATTATCATGAAAGATATGTGGTTCAATTTCCGGCCCCATCGATGGATGGACCTTTATGTCGATGTTGAATGCAGAATCGCAACGCATTGTGACTTCTGAAGTCGAAGCCCTTCTATTTCTCATCGGTAGGAAATTTTCATCGAGGCGTCGCAAGACCTGTACGTCGCCACCAACAACCGTACATTCTTCAAGGAGGTCAAGATTCTCATCCCGAACACCTGGACGAAGAAACCCGAGTACCTCCCAGCAGGGACTAAAACCTTTGAACGGGCTAACGTCAGGTAAAGGTCTAATTTTAACAATTATCTTGTACTTTTAACTTTTGTAGAAAAATCTCTCAATTTTTTTGGTAATATTTGTGTAAGGATGGGTATACCAAGTCAATCATAAACGGAAATAGTATTAAGAAACGTCCTTATTGTAAATGCCTGTTGCATTAATATTTAACTGTAGCAAATGTTTGCGCTAGAGTTAATTCCACATTACTGCGTGGGTGTTTGTTGCCTTTTGTTCTAACATTTTCAAAAACCTTGTAACAAGACTTGATTATTTATCACATTCATTTAGTTTTGAATAGTATTTGAGGACAGAAAACGTGGTAGTTGAAAAAGTTGTGATAACTTGTTTTCGAACTGTTATCTCAATAATTGTATATACATACTTGTGACTTAATGCGATGGAGGGATACTATCAAATTCTTATTAGTAGACACAAATTCAGACGTGTTTTTAGTAAGACTAATACTTTTGTGTCTTATTAGCGAAACAATGTGCACCCCTCTATCACATTAATTTACTAGTTAGAGAAATAAATTGGTGTCTACTAGTGAAAAATGTGACATCATCAAGAGGTTTGAATTTGTGTATACTAGTGAGAAATGTGATAGCACCCCTCTATTACAGTAATTCACTAGTAAGAGTTTTAAATTTGTGTCTACTGGTTAAAATTCGATAGAGCACCCCTCTATCACATTAATTCACAAGCAAGAGGAATAAATAATTCACTAGTAAAAGGTTCAAATTCAAAACAGTTAAAACCTATTATGAATATTATCATAAAACCCACACGGTGAATTGGAATTGACTCCAATGATTAATAGCTTAAAGTCCAAAAGTTCAGATTCAGGTCGAGACATGTTTAGGTCAGGTCAGGGCATGTTAGTAACACTTTATCATATGTTTTTGGGCTGTCGCACCAGTACAGATCTGGATCGGTAAACACCCAATACAAAGTCCAAGTACCTACAATCTATGAACAAGAGTTCCGAGACCTAATACCTCCATAATATATTCTGATTATGCAATTGACTTCCACATCGTCCACATCTTGGTTCTGTACTACTTTAACTAATTTACACAAGTCCCAATGTTGACAGTTCGATCATGTACTGTAACACTTAGAAGAATAATGGCACTTTTGCATTGATTATGCAGATTAGAATCATTTGCACAATTGGTACAGATTTTCTAAATTTGCAAATTAAAAGTCAATTTACACAATTTGCATTTTTATGTACATGTATCTCTGTCTAAGCTATTTGCATATTACATATCACGAATATCCGGTGTTCTACACGCACATACAACTTGTTTAGTTATTGTCCTTAGAAGCGTTAGATTTGTTTACCTTTCTTTACAAAATAAGATGTCCTAATGTAGAAATGCCTACCATATTTGCATATTGTGCTTTGTTTCCGACAAAAGTTGGGCCATGGGAATTCCAATTTTGCCGCAGAAGATTTTTTTGGGACATATTATGACGCTTCTACTTGCCCTACACTACCCACGGTCCGTATACTCGATGTGTTATTTTCGAGCACATTTAATTGTTGCCATGTTGACCTAACCTGAACTGACTGTTACAGAAGATTTAAACATACTAGGCTAAAGCTAGTTTGATTGAGGGTTATATTTGTTTATCTTCGATGGTCAGATTTACCAGATGTACAATGGGAAATGTCTATATGCATGTTCATTGTACTTTGTCCCAGTCCTAAACAAACACTCCATGGCTTTGCTTTTATTGGCGACGCCTCAGGGGTTGAGGCATTTTTACAGAATTACGAAATTTTCAAATCGATCTTACATGTTATTCTGTTATTAAAGTTCCAATTGCGCACATACAGTCCCAAGCAAATTACAAGTGGATTGTGTTGGAGAAGATGGCATGATTAGAGGATGATTATGCCCATCAGGACCTAATTTGCATAAAAAATGTTGAATGTTATCTATACCAATCCCTGTTTTTCCAGGGTGGACCGGCCTAATCCTCTTTACGTGGATAACCCGTATGTGCAACAGAAGGGAGGATGTGGAGAACCGGGCGACTACATGCACCTTACCCCTAAATACGTCTTGGACAAGGAATATGGGGAAGAGTTGTGGGGCCCTCATGGTACGTATATCTCCAATATCAGCTATAAAGTCAGCTCTTACATCTACTTGAAATCATTATGACATATGTTGATATGTGTCCATAAACCATTGAGTAACCGTGTATAAATCTGTTAACGCCATGGACATTCTTGGCAAGCCTAAATTGATGTATGTCGAAAATGCTAGCTTTGCACAATGCCATCTGCCAATTACACAATCTCTTAAAACGTGTCGTTATCTTCCTTGATTTGTTAGAATAAAGAATAAATCGATATATGAAACGTGAAGTAGATTTATATGTATATCACGCATTCATTTATTCTCTTCATTACAGGCAAAACATTAGTCCACGAGTGGGGCCATCTCCGCTGGGGCCTGTTTGACGAGTACGGGTTCGACGATCCGTTGGGAGGGTCCTACCCACACTTCTATGCCTCCACCACCTCCATGCCGGCGATCCAGCCGGTCAGATGTTCCGCCTACACCGCCGGAAGTCCCATGCACGCCGTCACACTAAACCGCTGCGATTTGGACCGGGAAACCGGACTCCCCGAGGCCAACTGTCGCTTTGTTCCGGATTTCAGAGGAAACCGAGCGACAGGGTCCTACATGTTCATGCAGTTCTTACCGCAGGTGAGGCCAAGTGGACCAAATGCTAAAATGACATGCCGAGGTGCCAGTCTCTTAGGCTGAGCTTGTGAAGATGAGTGAGTGGTGATGAGAATAATTGGCCTTTCAAAGAAGTGTTCAAACATTTCAAAGTTTTGGGATTTTCTGATAGAATAAATATGAAAAACACAAAGGTCAATTTTCAAACGTTAGTATCCTTTTTTCGTGTCCTTTTTTCTAAATACACCACCACCGCAAATGGGTAGTCTCCACAAGACTTCAAGTTATAAGATCGTCAAAAAGAACTGCAATCGGAACTGAGCATCACGTGTTATGTCTGTAGGTACCGATTTCTGTCACAGTGACCCGGATGTGATAAGTTTGTAAGTGACCGGTTTCTGCCACAGTGCCCCGGATGTGTTACAAAAAGCTCCTTGGTTTGAAGGTGACTGGTTTCTGCCACAGTGACCCTGATGTATTATGTTTGTAGGTGACCGGTTTCTACCAGTGTCCCGGATGTGTTCTGTTTGTAGGTGACCGGTTTCTGCCACAGTGACCCGAATGTGTTATGTTTGTAGGTGACCAGTTTGCTACAGTAACCCGGATGTGTTATGTTTGTAGGTGACCGGTTTCTGCCACAGTGACCCGGATGTGTTATGTTTGTAGGTGACCAGTTTCTGCCACAGTGACCCGGATGTGTTATGTTTGTAGGTGACCGGTTTCTGCCACAGTGACCCGGATGTGTTATGTTTGTAGGTGACCGGTTTCTGCCACAGTGACCCGGATGTGTTATGTTTGTAGGTGACCGGTTTCTGCCACAGTGACCCGGATGTGTTATCTTTGTAGGTGACAAGTTTTTGCCACAGTGACCCGGATGTGTTATGTTTGTAGGTGACCGGTTTCTGCCACAGTGACCCGGAAGGAGACCCACTGTCCTACCACAACCGCGAGGCGCCCAACAAGCAGAACGTCATGTGTAACGGCCAGAGCGCCTGGGACGTCATGAACAAACACCAGGACTTCGACAGTGGTGCTAACCCTCCTAGATCAGTCGATTCTACAAAACCCAACTTCATCCTGTTGCAGCAGAGTGACCTCTTGAAGACTTCAGGATAGTCCTGGTGTTGGACGTGTCTGGGAGCATGTCGGTAACTATTCATAGATTACAACTTTTACATAGCTGGGCAAGCTAATAAAAGTACTTTAATTCTTTGGCTACTGCATGTGCTCATGAGGTTATTTTGTCACATTACAATGCTAATGCTATAAGTCTCTTAGTCTCATAAATCATAGTTATAATCAAGATAACTTTATGATCAGCCTCAACATTATGGCCTCTGTTTCGCAGGGAGAAAGGATCCGCCTGCTTAATCAGGTCGCGACCAGGTTCATCCGCAACACAGTGTCATTGGGTACCTCGGTGGGTGTGGTCACCTTTTCCAGCACAGCTTCGATAAGACACCCGGTAGTGAGGTACGATCTGACAGTTTATATCTAGCTGGTCCATACGTTTGCAGTGCATTCTTGATCATGACATACTTTCCAAGTGCCTTAATCCTGCCAATATTGTACGGCTCTAATTTTCGTTTTAGATATTCGCTGGTCGATATCATGTATATATTTATATTCGTACCTAACTGATTTTACACGTACTTTTATCTTAATGATTTGCCTTGTTGGACATTGATCGAATGCGTTTATTCTATTGTGATATTGCAACTGCAATTCAGCCGTTAGGCTGCGAATGTGGCGATATGTTTTTGCTCAATAAACCATTACACACAAGTGGCATCAGAACCATCAGTTCTTCATTTAGAGCACTAATTATAAAACAGACATACATAAAACATTTAAGAAGACATGACAAGCTATGTACACGCCTCACCGTCGATGTGAAATTTTGTCTCCCTTTTTTTCAGTGTCAACTCTGAGGCTGTCCGCAATGATCTAATTGCCGCAGTTCCGACCAGCACAGGTGGTGGCACGTGTATCGGGTGTGGTCTTCGCAAAGGGATCGAGGTAGAGTTTGAAAGCTGTACCAGAGTTCAAGAATTGTTAATGTATAGGAGAAATATATAAATGATAGTGGATACAAGTAATCTATCAAATATCCGTATGACTAAAAGCATTTTTAAGAGCAAATGTCTGTATGAAAACAATAGGTGTTTTACATTTAAATTTCAAAACAATACGTTACAAGGCAGAAAAAAATAATTTTTGCGTAACTTTGATGAGCTGCAATTTTTAATGTTCAAACATTTTTGTTTGCAATTTATACATGTGTATGTATAAAAATGTAACAAATAGCTATTAGATATATTCGCCTAATAGCAATTAATCGAGAAACTGAATATGAATAGGAAATGTTTCCAAAATCATATCCAGTTGCTTGAGTAACTAGCTTGGTGTTTGGCGTATGGTAATGCCTGGATGCCTAGACCTTCATTGACGTATTAGATGAACTCTTGCAAAGTTTGGGTTCGTATATGTTGTAAGAACATCTGCTTTCAGGCATTGGAGACCACAGGGCCGCCGCATGGAAGCGTCATTCTCCTCCTTACTGATGGAGGGGACAGTCGCCCATATGTCAGTGAAGTGCTACCGGACCTTCTGACAAAGGAAATCATCGTCGACACGGTCGCTATCAGTCAAAACGCCGACGACAGACTGGAGAGCCTGGCCGAGGGGACAGGGGGACTGTCGTTCTTCTCCGGGAATGGCGACTCCATAGCCCTGGACAACGCTTTCACCGCAACGTTTGAAGAAAATGCTGAAAGCAAGGGAGTCAATGTGAGTACTAACGGATTAACAACCCACCTTTATGACATCACATGTAACTGGCTTCACGTGTCCAAATCGAAGTGATTTAGAATTAGACCCTGATGAATGTTGTGGTACAGACTTCCGAAACTACGCGTACGTGAGACTGCCCTTGACTGCATTGTCATTTTGCTATGCGGGTACAAGGGTGCATAGATCCTATTGCACATTTTCAATAGATAACATATTCACACTCACAGCTACGATTGAAACATTTTTAATTATAATATCATGCACGTCCACAGCTCCTAAGCGAAGAGCAGACCATCAGTGGTCGACAGACCTACGCCAACCACCTTTACGTGGACAACAGTGTAGGAGAGAACACCACTTTTTCCTTCTCCTGGCTTGACGGAAGCCGTCCTACGGTTATGATGGTGACGCCGCTAGGCCTTGTCATCACCGAAGGGCACTCGATGTATGACGTCACTTCGGACACCATCACCATTGCGATACCGGCTACCGCAACTGTATGTAGAAATTTCGAACTCCAGTCGAAAGAAAGCAGTAACTGTTATAGCTTGGCGATTAATTCAATTGAATGTCTTCTTCATGAATTGTAACGATACAGGAGCCTAAAGCATTCTTTTAATGTTTCACCGAATCGATGATAAAAGCTTAACCTTCACCAAAGTGGAACTTCCTTCACAATTTCCACCTGACATATTGTCAATGATTTGTCCCTTTTTGGATGGTAACCTGTGTCAAAATCGTTACCATACACCAATTGGATTGTGGCTTTGCTTACTTGTTTGCAAAGATCATCATCATCCATGCTTACTTGCTGTTTTGTTTTACTTTCAGCCGGGGAAATGGACCTACAACATAACTAACAATGGCCCTGGTAACCAGGATATCACCATCATTGCCACATCAAACCCCGTCAACAACAACGAACCCATCACGGTGACGGCACAGGTCAGTACTGTGTCCCTGGACTACTCCTCTTCTCGGCCCACGGCGCTGAAGATGTTCGCTTCGGTACGGAAGGGTTATCTGCCAGTCCTTGGAGCTGCTGTGAAGGTTCTCATCAAGAAACCCGATGGTCAGGTAGAAGAGATCACGCTCCTGGACAACGGTGCAGGTAAGCATGGGTTGAAATACTTGTCAGTGTCTAAATTGACTAGGATTTATCTTCGTTCCAGTCAATCCCATCAGTTAGCGTGTGATGAAGCAATCCAATCAGAGGACAGGTCAGCAGTAAATTAGAGTTGAAGAGTGATCATTCAGGGCCATAATTGCCCGTTAGTCTAAACGGATTCTATGATGTCTAATTCTTCCTCTTTCAGTTTTTCATTAGATTATCATGAATAATGCTTGAAACATCATATTCTATGGTTACCGTTTATTGTCTCAGGTGCTGACGTAACGAAGAATGACGGAATTTACTCCCGATACTTCTACAACTTCACCGCGGACGGACGTTATGGCGTCTCGGTCAGGGCAGACAACACTCAGGGGCGAGCGGAATACATCGTCATCAACAATACCCGTGGCACTGGTGCACTGCCGATGGATCCGGGTAAATTGTGGTTTTTTCCAAACCAATTAACAATGATCACCGCTGACTAGTTCGTAATATTCATCATGTTTTCCAACGGCCCACTGCCATCTGTTGTTCTAGACCTGGGGTGAGGTGGGGTGGGGGGTCTTCAGATTTACAACACCTGATTCCTGCTACATGATCTATCCACTTATCAAAGATTCGCGTCAATTAAACAACAGGAAACTCGGGTTATCGAATCATTGGACTTCGTTTTCCCAACAAATGTCATGAAAATCCATTACTGTTGTTGTTTGTAGGTACTGCGTATGTCAACGGGAGCAACGTTCAGCGAGAACCATTGGAGCAGTTCCAGAGGATGACAACAGGCGGCGTTTTTGAAGTACGAGGGGTTCCCAGCGGCGGTGCCAATACTGACATGCTGCCGCCGTCCCGGGTGGATGACCTGAAGGTGGTGGAAGTTTCCTACGGCAACAGCACCGTGACGCTGAGTTGGACAGCACAGGGTGACGACTTCGATCAGGGAGGCCCAGGTGTGTTTATAACTCCTGTTTAAAGTTGTTCTGCAGCTGCTTGATGTTATGACTAGAATTTATCTATATATAAAGTTGTAAATGTAATCACTACTTAAGTGGGAGGTATTGACGGAAGGAATGTAGAGCTATGGCAGCATCGAGTCCGACACATCTATCTGCTGCTTTTGCCTACGACGTATACATTTTTATTTTATTATTAATTTTCTGTCATTCTTATCCAGGGCTCCCCGGCTCTGTGGTTGACTGATTGGCAGTGTAGCCTTGCGTTGCAAATAGAATAGATTTATCTAAATTCTTTTATCACTCTCTTTTGCAGCCCGCTACGTTGAGATCCGTTACGGTCGCCATTTTGAACAACTTCTGGACAACTTTACCAGCTCAGCTTCAGTTAACCATTCGCAAGTGCTGCAGGGAAGCCTGACGTCACCACCGGAACCCGGCTCCGCCCAGACCATCGTCATCCTCGTGCCAGACCGAGGCGACAACGTCACATTCGTCTTCGCCGTGCGCACCTGCGACGAAGCCGACAACTGCGGAGATCGCTCCAACATCGTGTCGGCAAATCTCGAGTACATCGATGTCCCCAGCCCCGAGCCGATGACAGTAAATGACACGACACCATTGACCAACAGCACCGAATTAGTGACAGTAAACTACACGACCCCATTGGCTACCAGTGCCGAGCCGGTCAAAGTAATCGACGCGACACGATTGGCCACCATTGTTGGCTCTGTGGTTGGCTCCATACTTGCTTTGGTCATCGTGGCTTTGGCGCTTTGTTACTGCAAGAGGTCTAGGTCGGCAAAATATTCCCTGTCAGCGTCGGGTAGGGTCAATCCGACTTATGCCGTGTAGGTCTGTTTTACTACCTTTACCGAGAAGGTTGTGCTTTGGTCCTGTGCGTGTCTGTGTATGGTCTGAAAAGGTAATAACTTCACATAGAGAATCTCGGAAATGTAAAGGGCTAATATTAACACCCTCAAAGCGCCACCAAATCAGGTATATTCTAAAGCTGTCTTTATCAAAGCGTATCACCATTGAGGAAACATCTCACACCCTAATTTTGTAAGCTTGCGGCTTGTTTAGGCCCTGGTACTGTACGAATGCTAGGGATGAAACGTTCACGTAGGATTTTGTGGCGCGCACACACAGCTTATAATTAGATGCTAAGATAATGAAGACCAACACAAAGAAAAACTGTGATTTCCATAGAGTTTATTTTGTTCGGCTGACGGACATCGCTTTGAATGATGGATGAGAACAGATGAAATATTGATATTTTCAAACATGTCAAAAATATTAAGTTCATCATGGATCATATGAGATGTAAGAAAACCGCTCTTTGTCACCAGATGTACATATTCCTACAACATCAGTAGGAGGTTTTGGTCCGACAGAAATACTCTAATGAAACCATACAAAGTTGTCCACAATACATGCGTCTTTGATTCCAAATAAAAAGCTATTCATAGAATACAATTTTGATTGCTGTATTAATGGTTAATGTGTTATTACAATGTATTGTAACTGCATCATCATAAGTGCAGAGCTGTTTTACAATTGTACTGACAAATAAAGACTCCGTCTACTTCTGCAGCATGGTTGGTTTTGGTTCGTCCTCTCTATTTGGACGTTCTGTAGAGTCCGTCCACAGGGTAGAGAAGTGCCCCAGCCAGATCTTGTTGACGTAGTCCTCAAAACTCGCCCCGACCAGGTAGCGATGGGAGGGGTCGGTCAGGGTCACGGCGTCCGCCATAGCCTAAAGATATTTGGCGCTATTAGTATGTGAATGTGTTTGTCTACGTGTCAATCCATTCATCCATCCCTTTCATGCATACATGCATCAATCAATCCATCTACGAGATACACGTATTCCTTTCTTTCCTTTCCTTTCCTTTCTTTCTTTCTTTCTTTCTTTCTTTCTTTCTTTCTTTCTTTCTTTCTTTCTTTCTTTCTTTCTTTCTTTTTCTTTCCTCCTTTCCTCCTTTCCTCCTTTCCTCCTTTCCTCCTTTCCTCCTTTCCTCCTTTCCTCCTTTCCTCCTTTCCTCCTTTCCTCCTTTCCTTCTTTCCTCCTTTCCTCCTTTCCTTCTTTCCTTCTTTCCTTCTTTCCTTCTTGCCTCCTTTCCTCCTTTCCTTCTTTCCTCCTTCCCTCCCTCCCTCCCTCCCTCCCTCCCTCCCTCCCTCCCTCCCTCCCTCCCTCCCTCCCTCCCTCCCTCCCTCCCTCCCTCCCTCCCTCCCTCCCTCCCTCCCTCCCTTCTTCCTTCCTTCATCCTGCATGTCTTGTGTGATCACTTACCAGGATGTACCCCAAAAGTAGCAATGAATTTGAAAAGAATGTAGACAACTATAATGGAAGGCAAATACGCTGAAAGGACATATCTAAAATCCCAACACAATATGTTACGGACGTACGTCTATGACAGGGGTGTTGTCCTTGCGCTCGCCTTGGGTACAGGCCCGGAGTCGCTCGATGTGATAATCGAAGTACTCCTTCCCGTAGTCCTCCTTCACAACCTCTTCCATGTTGGACCACAGATCCTGTACCATAAACAACGAACAAAGGTTTTCTTCAGCTGCCTGACAACTTGTCTATATAGACCGATCCCGAAGCCCCGCCGCCTGTTCGATCATGGTTCTATTTCGTGGGCGCTTGTCGGACAAAAATGACTGCCGCCGCTGAGTTGTTAATTTCATAGAGACTGTATTCGATGTAGCTTTTCTTGGCCCTACAACCCTCTCAGAAAGGCGGTAAAGAAGTAATGGTGCTTGATATCTATCAAAATTGAATGCTCGGATGGAAGTAGGAATGAAGCTAAGATAGATGGCTTTATACGCACCGAAGCCAGTTTATTGAAGACAGCAGGTACGGTGATACCAGTAGACGGCCCGAAACTCGCCGGCTCCACGAGTACGACTTTCACTCCCCATTTGTGCATCTCATGTCTGCATAAAGGAAACGAGTCAAGAAAGTTTTTGAACAGATTATGACTAAAATCTTCGTTGAATTCGTCTTTGTCAGAGTAGAATGGGTATACAGCATACGTATCAAGATATAAAGATATATTGTTACTATAGAAGTACTGTCTGGAAACTTAAAAACATTCATGTTGGATAGTCCAGTCCATTATCAAATTATGAATATTTTCAGTCGACCCCAACAAATCATTGTCAATGATATTATTCTGCATCATTATTTGCATATGTAAGTACCTGACCTTAGGGCGTCAGAGAAGAACTCCAGAGTTGCTTTGGTCATGCTGTACGGAGAGACCCCCGGAGACGCGTGAAGCCCAGCCTCGCTGGTGATGTTCACCACTCGGCCTGGATTGTAAAGTAACAAAAGTAGCAGATTATGTCGATGCACCAATCGGTAACGCCCCTGAGGCGTCGGCAAAAAAAAACATGACAGAGGACGGTTCGAAACAAAGATTTGACGTAACAACCGGAAACAGAAAAAAAATTGGCGTCTTGGTGACGTCAAGTTCAAACATGGTGGCGCCCAAAGGCGCCGGTGAAAACAATATTGCAATATATTTTTAGTTTTTACATTCATCAAACGTGTAACTAGCAAAGAGAATCACAACACAGCAGAACACAGCATAGCAAAGAACACCATAACAGCAAATCACATACCCTTTTCACGACGAATCAGAGGCAAGAACGCCTTGGTGACCCGCACAGTGCCGAAGGTGTTCACTTCCATCACGCGTCGGTAGGCGGCAATGCTGGCCCACTCTATCTCTCCCGGTTGCCAGACCCCAGCATTGTTCACCAATGCGTAAAGACCTGTTGGCAAATATAATAAAATCAGTGTAATGTAGAACAATTTATCATGAAGTAGACAAGCTGAAAGTCGAAGAGCTGATTTGCTACCAAACGAAAACCTCACCCTTTGACCCCGCTGGCAGTCGATCTTTGACCTGTAGTACAGCGGCCTGCACCTGTCCATCATCAGTGACGTCAATCTGAACAGTACTCAGCCTACTCGAGCACTCCGCCCGGAGTTTCGTCGACCCCTCCCCACCACTGTCTGCCAGCAGACAGCCGGCAAACACCGTGAAGCCCAGCGAGTCCAGACGTTTGGCCAGTCGAAAGCCAAAGCCACTGTCACAACCTGTTGTTATGAAGACAAATATTCAAGCAGATCAATCATCTGGGTAAGCCTTATAATTATAAGCAACACTTTCCAGACCGGACGTTTGATGTGATCAAAAGAAACATGCTCATGGTGGAGTCAAAGTCCTACCTGTAATGAAGACAGCTTTGCCTTCCCCTCTCACCCAGCCTTTCGGCATCAAGTACTGAACCGCACAGTATCCCACTGACCCCAGTAGTATTCCCGTGCACAGGTTGTACAGGACAGGTGCACAGTGGTACAGCAACGACAACAAGCCTGAAATGGTGGTCAAACCAAGCAGGCTCACACAGTAGAACAGGTGTAGGGGTTTCATCATTGTTACAGCTCTTCCTCGTCCTACCTGTGAATTTTGAACTTTGACCTGACCACAAGAATGTAAATATTTGAAATGCACCACGGGACGTCGCGATACGCGCTGAATGATAAAATAGAACAATAAAAACTGGCACTGAGTGCCAATAATCCGTTGATATTCAATTGTATGTCGCAGACAACGACCAAAATTGAAGAAACGCCAAAAGCTATGTATAGGGCATGTCAGCGACTAAGTAACTATCGACATGCTCTTTCATAAGGAGTGAGGCGATCGTCATAGTAGAAGCCTTTATTTCATCCATTATCAAGTCTAAAGGATCTTTTCGATGTAGTCCTTGAAACTGGACCCGACCAAAAAGCGATTGTCGTTGCCTTTATTTCAAGTGTTCAGGATTTGCCAGCTGAAAGTATTATAAACTTCATTTCAGATCTTAAATTTTGACAGATTTTCTTTAAACCTTCAAACAAGAAGCACTGGGTGTGAAATTTTAAGTACAATGTAAGGTAATCACATGTTTCTAAATTTATACTTTATCGCCTGTGTTACACAATCTTTCGCTATTCGGGTGACTTATTGGTCCTTTTCCCCCTCAAGGGGACTTGCCAGTGGAAAGGCTGTGAGATGATTATTTAATTAAGTCAAACTACGTTATCGTTTGGACAATTTTTTCTTAAACAGCCAAGCTTGCTCGTCACACCTTTGGACCATAATTACATGCAATGCTTGATAACCTCTGTCAAGTATTGACAACTTCGCAGTTCCGGAAAATAGCAGAAAATACCAATGTACAATTCAGTCAAAACGACATATCCAAAGGAATTCAAGAAGCTAATATACTGCGTTGTCTGTACTAGATATTTTTCTGTAGCAAGGCCGGTTTAGGGTCGCTTTCCTTCTCGGGCCTCTCTGTGTAGTCAGTCCACTGCGTGGGGAAGTAGCCCAGCCAAATTTTGTTGACATAGTCCTCAAAACTCGACCCAACTAAGTAGCGATGTGCGGGGGTGGTCAGGGTGACGGCGTCCGCCATAGCCTGCAAAATGAATAACAGAAGCTTTAAGCCAATAAAATCAAAGCTGTACAAGTCAGTATCTCTACATAAGGACCAGAAGGTCTTTAATGGTTTTCTTATTGACAAAAGCACTATGCTGTCTTTAGGGAACATCTCTCCACATAGACAAAATATCATCGGTCCCCTGAGTTGTTGTTTGGGACTGTACCCGACACTGTTTGTTAGTACCCTATCACTTTGTGTAAAATAGACTCCGATCCAACTAAAGCAACTTCACTCACATCTATGACAGGGTTGGGATCCTTTCCCTGAATGTCAACAGTAAGCCAGGATCTCATCTGTTCCATCTTGAAGTCGAAGTACTCCATGCCATAATCCTCCTTCACAGCTTCTTCCACGTTGTTCCGCAGATTCTGTGGTGTAGTCAGTGATATATCGCCGTCAGGCAGGCAAAAAGACACAACTTAGAAACAACTAGATTAACGGAAGGCCTTCGCGTATTGTTATATATATTAACGCATCTAAACTGTGCTTTGCTTGGCTTGTCATGTGGGATTCAAGTCTTACATGAAAAACTACTATGCCATGTCAGTCTGAGGAGTATACTTAAGAAAATTGAAAACGCCAAAAGAGCAACAAGATCGTCTTCGTCAATATACTACTGACAAAACCTGATGCAGGCGCCTTACCTCGACGAACCTATTGTAGACGGCAGGCAAGACGATATCTGTAGCCCTTGCAAAGCTGCCAGGCTGCACTACGACGACTTTGACTCCCCACTTGTGCATCTCGTGTCTGATTGAGTGATGAAAGATGTTAATAAATGAAGGTGGAAGATTTATTACATTCCACGAAGGCGGAAGATTTCTGCTGATTGGAAAGCTGCCCCTACGGCTGGTGAGGTAGTGAGGTGAGATGTTAATTGTAGGTGATGAAAAATGAAACGAGATACCAGTGGCGTCGTGTGTGGCGTAACTGGTAGAGTGTTGGGCTCGGGCCTAGAGGTCCCGACTTCGATACCCGCCGTGCCCCCAATGTGCTTGGGAAACATTTCGGTCTACGTAATCAGGACCAATTTAATAAGTACTAAGACAATCTAACCTGTCATTCACAAGTTAAGTTATCGTGTTACCAGACAGACAGACAGACAGACAGACAGACAGACAGACAGACAGACAGACAGACAGACACAATAGACTACAGCATAATATATATCTTAAATTGCAGCTAAGCAGTATACATTATTGTAGTGGGTTCAAGTCCTAGACTGCTCCTTTTTTTGAAATACGGTATTTTTGGCGAGGCCTCAGGATCGGAGCCATCTGGAACGGTCTAGCAATCGGCCTGAAAATGCATTCCCCGAAGAAGTATTGGGTTTTACTTGTACACGGAAGAAGAAAACTTTTTGCAAGCTGCTTTGAATATGGATGACTCCACAAAAAGTCTTTATCGATGCTTAGACGGCGCGCACATATACATATATAAGTATGATACATATACCTGAGTGCGTCGGAGAAAAATTCCACGGCTCTCTTGGTCATGTGATAGGCGGATATAGTTGGGGGTGAATGGAGACCCGCCTCACTGGTAATGTTCACAACTCGTCCTAAGAAGTGCAGAGAACAACATCTAAATCCGTGTACAGCGCCTTACAAAAGTCACTATCGTACCTTACGAAAGCCAGTCACTACACCATTCTGAGTCAATATGAGTGTATTAGATAGTAACCAAGTAGTCCATTTTAAACTTGAAGATATGCTCATCAAGAATTATGACGACAAAGTCTAGTCACAGAAAGGGCCTGGACCAATAATACCTCACCTTTTACCCGACGAATCAGAGGCAAGAACGCCTTGGTGACCCGCACGGTACCGAAGGCATTCACTTCCATCACACGTCGGTAGGCGGCCATGCTGACCCACTCTATCTCTCCCGGCTGCCAGACTCCAGCATTGTTCACCAATGCGTAAAGACCTGTTGGATATGTTGGAGATAAGGTCATAGATTTCTCCTAGAATAGAAAAACACTGTTTGGGTCAGTAGTTTGTCATTTGGGTTCTTCTTCTTGTGACCAAGTAATAACCCTTAGCATCAGATTTGCATTTGAAACATCATAAATTAAAAGTACATAACTTTAAATACAAATAGGCAATTATGCAAGATGCAAAGAAGGGCATGGACGTTACCGAGAGTTACTGGAAAAATACTGTCGGTGAAGGTTATGAAGATTTGGTTTATATTGCGCTTGCTAACTAACCGGTCTAGGGCTAGGGAGAAATAAGAATAAGACGTGTACGATGGTTTGTATTCACCCTTTGACCCCGTCGGAAGTCGATCTTTGACCTGTCTGACAGCGGCCTGCACCTGTCCATCATCAGTGACGTCAATCTGAACAGTACTCAGCCTGTTCGAGCACTCCGCCCGGAGTTTCTTTGACCCCTCCCCACCACTATCTGCCAGCAGACAGCCGGCAAACACCGTGAAACCCAGCGAGTCCAGACGTTTGGCCAGTCGAAAGCCAAAGCCACTGTCACAACCTGTTTTGATAAAGCCAAACATATTTGTAGGTTAACAATCTGGGAAAGTTTTCTAGGCTAGGTTTTCCAGACAGGACGTTTGATGAGATCAGAAGAAACATGCTCATAACTGTGGGTGTTGGAGTCCTACCTGTAATGAAGACAGCTTTACCGTTCCCGCTCACTCGGCCCTTCGGTACCAAGTACAGAACCACACAGTATCCCACTGAACCCAGTAGTATCCCCGTGCACAGGTAGTACAGGACAGGTGCACAGTGGTACAACAACAACAACAAGCCTGAAATGGTGGTCAAACCAAGCAGGCTCGCACAGTAGAGCAGGTGTAGTGGCTTCAACATTGTTACAGCTCTCTCTCGCGCTACCTGTGAATTTTGAACTTTGACCTGATCACAAGAATGTAAATATTTAAAATGCACCACGGGACGTCACGATACGCCCTGAATGATAAAATACAACAACAACAAGAGGCCTTTAGAACCAATGATCCGTTAATGATATTCAATTGTATGTCACAGAAACGCTCAAGATTGAAGAAAAGCCAAAAAAGCTGAGAAGTTCTTTTTTGTAAACGTTGCCTATGTATAGGGCATGTCAGTGACTAGCTAACTAGTGGAATGCCTTTTCATCAGGAGGCGAGGTGATTGTCATAGTAGATGCCTTTATTTCATCCATTATTAAGTATTCAGGATTTGTCAGCTGAAAATATTCTACACTTCGTTTCAAATCTTACGTTTTGACACCTTTTTTGAAACCTCCAAACTAGAAGTATTTTCCGCAATTATAAGTAATTATAAATAATCATAAGTAAGGTAATCACATATCAAAGATGATTCTGAAGCTATATTTTATCGCATGTGCACAATCTTTTGCTGATGTGATGGGGTCACTTATTGGTATTTTCCCCTCAAGGGGGATGGCCATTGGAAGGCCTGTGAGATGCTTGCTGAAGTGAAGCTACCTTATCGTTTTAACAACGTTTTCGTAAATAGCCAATCTTGATGTAAATCGCCACGTACCAATTTTATATTCACCTGTCATGCTTGATATCTTCTATCAAGTACTGACATGTTATAGTAATGAGGTTACATAGGTCTATATAATATAATTGGTTATAGCAAGGAGTCCTTGGTTATAGTTTACAGTTCCGGAATATACCAAATGTACAATTCAGTCAACATGACACATCCAATTCAAGGAATACAAGTAGTGAATATACTGCGATAATTGTACTAGATATTTTTCTGTAGCATGGCCGGTTTAGGGTCGCTTTCCTTCTCGGGCCTCTCCGTGTAGTCAGTCCACTGTGTGGGGAAGTAGCCCAGCCAAATCTTGTTGATGTAGTCCTCAAAACTCGACCCGACCAAGTAGCGATGTGCGGGGGTGGTCAGGGTGACGGCGTCCACCATTGCCTGCATAAGGAATACCAGAAGCTTGTAGCAAAAATACAATCAAACCTGTACACGTGAGCATCTCTTCATAAGGATCAGAAGAAGCATTAGAATTTAATAGTACTGTCTTTATTGAACATCTCTCCACATAAACCAAATATCATCGGTCAATTGCAATCAAACCTGTACAAGTGAGCACCTCTTCATAAGGACCCGAACATTTTGATGGTTTTCTCATTGACAAAAGTATTAATGAATGATAAAGTTTTATTGCAAATTCTTGCCCGAGGGCTATTTGCAAGTGACAAAAATGACATACAAATAATTGTAAACAGTGTAAATTGTAAGCGACTACTCTAGTCTAACTTATACTAGTTAAAGATGTAACTTATTGGGTTTGACTTCTTTTTGCTGAGACAGAGGAAGAAGAAAGATCACACTTTTTCTGTAATGCGTGGATTTTGCGACGTTAAAAGGAGAGTTGTTTTCTTTTTGTCTGTAAACGTGGAGATATTAGAATAGAATTTGGTGGCTTCTTTTAAGAGATCTTTTCTCTCTTGATCATAGAAGGGGCAGTTTGAGATGAAATGTAACATTATATTATACTGTCTTTAGTGAACACCTCTTTACATAGACAAAATATCATCGGTCCCCTGAGTGGTCTTTCGGGACTGTAGCAGTATTATATAATTTAACTATACAGCTAGTACCTTAATAGCGATTCTCTAAGAATACTAGAGTATACTATTTCTTAAGAGTTAAGACCCGATAAGTTTGCGAAAAACGTCATCAAGATATTAAATAGACTCCAACTTCACTCACATCTATGGCAGGGGTGGGATCCTTTCCCTGAGCCTTAGAATTAATTCCGGATCTCATCTGTTCCATTTTGAAGTCGAAGTACTCCATGCCATAATCCTCCTTAACAGCTTCTTCCATGTTGTTCCGTAGATTCTGTGTAGTCAGTAATATATCTCCGTGCAGTGAATAGACATAACTTAAAATGCAACTACTAGAAGGCAACATTCGAGCCCATAACACTGAGGAAGCCACACGGCGAAACATGTTTGTCGTGTGTCGGTTCGAATAAAGTTCCTAAACGGGGAACATGCGGCTCCAGCGTCTTTTCTGAAGATGTGGCGTAAGTAAGTGTGAACGGTTGGCTTGAGGTCTCCTTCTCCACATATATCTACTAGAAGGCAGCACTCTAGATTAACGGAAAACCTTCTCATATTGTTATATAACTTACTGCATCTTAACTGTGTTATGCTTGGCTTGCCATGTGCTATTTACAAGTCTTACATGAAACAACCACTATCCCATGGCAGTCTAATGGGTTTACTGAAGGAAAACGTCAAAAGTGCAACAAGATATTTAATGCTACTGCCAAATCTGATGCAGGCGCCTTACCTCAACGAGCCTATTGTAGACGGCAGGCAAAGCAATATCTGTAGCCTGTCCGAAGCTGCCAGGCTCCACGATGACGACTTTGACTCCCCACTTGTACATCTCGTGCCTGGTTTAGTGATGATAGATGTTAGTTGTAGGAGATGAAAAGAAACGAGATACCAGTGGCATCGTGTGTGATATCATAGAGTGTCGGGCTAGACACAGACTAGAGGTCCGGAGTTCGATACTTGATCTTTAATTGCAGCTAGGCAGCTTGCATTGCGGTAGTAGGTTAAGTCCTCGAATGCTCCCATTTTTGGAATGTAGCCTTTTTGGTGACGCCTCCGGGTCGGAGGTATTTGGAACAGTCTAGCAATCGGTCTGAAAATACATTCCCTGATGAAGTACTTTTGCACGGAGAAAGACAGCTTTTTGCAACCTGCTTTGTATATGGATGACTTAACAAAAAGTTTTTATCGATGCTTAGACAGCGTGCAAACATACGCGTAGAAATAAAATCCATATACCTGAGTGTATCTGAGAAAAATTCCGCGGCACTCTTGCTCATGTGATAGGGGGATATAGTTGGAGGTGAATGTAGACCCGCCTCACTGGTGATGTTCACAACTCGTCCTAGGTAGTGCAAAGAACAACATCTTAACCCGTGTAGATGAGCTACAACAGCCATTGTACCTTACGAAGGCCAGCCACTACATCATTATGTAACCCGTGCATGGACCTGAGTCAATATGAGCGTATTAGATAGTTACCAAGTAGTCCATATTCAGTAACTTCAAGATATGCTAATCAAGAGTGACTTGGAGTTATGATGATAATGGATCTAGTCACAGAAAAGGCCTGGACCGACCTTTCGCCCGACGAATCAGAGGCAAGAACGCCTTGGTGACCCGCACGGTACCGAAGGCATTCACTTCCATCACACGTCGGTAGGCGGCCATGCTGACCCACTCTATCTCTCCCGGCTGCCAGACCCCAGCATTGTTAACCAATGCGTAAAGACCTGTTGGAAAATGTTGAAAATAAGATAATATGTTTCTCCTCGAATAAGAATATACTATTTTATCTATTTGGTTTGTCATTTGGGTTCTTCTTGTTGTGACCAAACAACCCCATGCATCAGCTTTACATTTGAAACATCATCAATTCAATGTATTTGAATAAAAACGACTCTTTTCAAAGATGCAAAGAAAGGCCTCAATGTCTACTGAGTTACTGAGAAAGTACTGTTGGCGAGGGATATAAAGATATTGCTTATATTGTGTTTGCTAACTAACCGGTCCAGGGCTAGGGAGCTATAAAGTAAGAATAAGATAGTTACACTTTGACCCCTTCGGCAGTCGACCTTTGACCTGTCTAACAGCGGCCTGCACCTGTCCATCATCAGTGACGTCAATCTGAACAGTACTCAGCCTGCTCGAGCACTCCGCCCGGAGTTTCTTTGACCCCTTCCCACCACTGTCTGCCAGCAGACAGCCGGCAAACACCGTGAAGCCCAGCGAGTCCAGGCGTTTGGCCAGTCCAAATCCGAAACCACTATCACAACCTGTTTAAATAAAGCCAGACATGTAGGTAGGTAAAACACCTGGCTAATCTTTATGAGTAGAGTAGAGTAGAGTTCTTCGGCTCGGTTAGGCAGGAGTCTCGCTCCTGTTGACTCCTTGATGTCTCTTCAGTCATATTGGGTTTATGTGGTTTGTCTAGAGCTCTATACCAAAGACTTTT
>NW_023365806.1:44328-49541 GCF_000003815.2 Branchiostoma floridae
AGTTCTGTGTATTAACGTTAACAATGCAAAACTTATATGCACAGCCGTTGATTGCACAGGATATGCGGAACAACGCGGAAGATGTTGTTAAGGAGGACTATGGCATGGAGTATTTCGACTTCAAGATGGAACAACTCTTGATTGATGACCAGGGCGAAAGTGCTGCGAGGGATCCAACAACTGTGATAGACGTACGTAAATTTGCAGTCTAGATTAATCACAAATTTGCATTATAATGCTGATAATAATGAAAGCTGAACTTCATATCAGTTTGACATCAAAGGAGACCTTTGCGAGGCCTTTCTGTATCTGTAGGTCTTTTGATGATGTAATAATGATTGTCTCCGCGAGTGAATCCAGTGGCCTGGTATAAGTACGAAGGACTTGGATCAAACTGAGTCCATCTCCATCGGCGATATTTGTACTGCAGTAAGGAAGCGTTGCACATTTCGTAGAGATTGCTGTTCTTCCTTTCGTGGCTTACTTACTGTGCACTATTTCATATGCAGCGATATGAACATGTACTTCACAGGCTATGGTGGACGCCGTCACCCTGACCACGCCTTCACATCGCTATTTGGTAGGGTCGAGTTTTGAGGACTACGTCACTTGGATGTGGTTGGGCTACTTTCCCACACGGTGGACGGGTTCTACCCTGCTGACTGATAAGGAGGGGGACCCCAAACCAGCCATGCTGAAGAAAAATCAGTAGAACAGTTCTCAGAGTTCCGACTAATTTTTCCATCATTAATGTCGAAAAGTAACAATATCGTATGATGGATTTGTCACGTTTATTTTGTAGGCTGAGTTGAGTTGTTCAGAAACCTATTCAGCATGTAGTTATGTCCATGTATATTAATGAATTAGAATACTTCGAGATTGATAGCCCGATTAGAACTCTACCTCTGTAGTTGTTGCATATGCATTCTGAATAAAAAGAAAATATCATTTTGTCTGATTTTATAGTTGCATTAAGGTCACACTAGTACTGCTCCTATGGCACTAGACTTTGCTTCTACAAGTTTGATTCCTAACAAGAAAAGTCTACCAGAAACGTGAAAATAGTCATTTGTAATATGGATGCTCATCAAGACCACATGTATTGTTAGTTGGTCTGCAGACTCTGTGATTGACTAGGTGTAGGCAGACATAACCACATCAACAGCATGTTACATCATTAGAGATGAATTTCTAGATCTCTAAGTCTTTGGTGTACAGAAAATGTTTAGTAAAATTTTGATATTGTACGTAGACTGGTTCTTTTATAACCTACAACGTAAGTAACGTCAGCATTTAACTTTTCTATGGACACTGTGCCTGTTTGATAAATAATCTGTACAAATTCACGTTCTTGAAGAAATGATCATTATTGCCAACAGCTTCACAGCTAATCAATGTCAAACAACCGTGACATTTGGACACACCTTGCCCTGCATTAGATAGTGACACTGATTACAGGTCAAAGAATCACTGGTCAAAGTCAAAGTCCATCCAACCTATTACAATATTCATGACTGTTTTGATGACATACTTGTGGCGGGGCAGGTGAAAGTTCAAAATTCACACGCAGCACGACAGGTGCACAGTTGTAACAATGATGAAGCCTCTACACATGTTCTACTGCGCGTGCCTGCTCGGTTTGACCACCATTTCTGGCTTGTTGTCGTTGTTGTACCACTGTGCACCTGTCCTGTACTACCTGTGCACGGGGATACTACTGGGTTCAGTGGGATACTGTGTGGTTCTGTACTTGGCGCCGAAGAGCCGAGTGAGCGGGGAGGGCAAAGCTGTCTTCATTACAGGTAGGACTTTGACTCCAACACCGCAGCCATGAGCATGTTTACCTTTGGCCAAAGGTAAACAGGCCAGCCTTAAAAAACTTTACTCGCCAAAGTATATCATTTTGACCTGTTAAGATATTTAATACACCACCAACAGGTTGTGATAGTGGTTTCGGATTTGGACTGGCCAAACGCCTGGACTCGCTGGGCTTCACGGTGTTTGCCGGCTGTCTACTGGCAGACAGTGGTGGGGAGGGGTCGAAAAAACTCCGGACGGAGTGCTCGAGCAGGCTGAGGACTGTTCAGATTGACGTCACTGATGATGGACAGGTCCAGGCCGCTGTACAACACGTCAGGGACAGTCTACCGACTGGGTCTGAAGGTGATACTCAGTTTAGGATCTTTGATTCCTGTCCAAAAGGGAATGCCGTTTTTTTTTCAATCTATTTACAACATCATATAAAACTGAAATATGCTACCGTCTAATGTACGGTTACAGTCTTCCTCCTCTTCTGTCTTTAGATAAAATGATTGGGTTCCAATATTTTCAACAGGTCTTTACGCATTGGTGAACAATGCTGGAGTCTGGCAGCCCGGAGAGATAGAGTGGGTCAGCATGGCCACCTACCGACGTGTGATGGAAGTGAATACCTTCGGTACCGTGCGGATCACGAAGTCATTCTTGCCTCTGATTCGTCGGGCAAAAGGTGTTATATTTTTGGTTCTAACTGGTTGCAAAGTATATGGATATCTGTCGACGGTGTTAACTCGTGTAAGACGGTCGTCATGTTCTACAGACTTAAGTATTGATAGTACAGATTAAATCAATTCAGTATATTTGTCGACGTTTCTGAATCAGACTTCCCCATTCTGAAAAAAACTGCTTTTTTATATCAGAAAGTATAGCCTTCTTTTAAATTCTACATATTAATATGTTCCGCTGACCTTTCTTTTAATTCAAAAGGAATGTCCAACAACTTTATTTGGAATAGGGCATAAACATGTTTCCTGCGTTCGGAATAGGATATTCACCAGGTACTATGTATTTAAAGGTGTCCTAATATTTTTCACCACCCCAGGCCGTGTCGTGAACATCTCCAGTGTGAGGGGGCTTCACGCAGGACCCATGGCCGGAGCCTACTCCATGGCCAAGGCCGCCATGGAATTTTTCTCGGACGCCTTAAGGTACTTTTAACAAAGATTTTAGTTTAAGAAAAAAATAGTGAGCCTTTATAAAGCTAAGCTTGTTCTCACACTTTTAAAACATGTGCAGCTTTATGACCAAAGGAAACTTTAAAAGACTAAACATTAGCCTCGTCTTTTGATTCTTAAAAGATCATGTCAAGATTTGATGCTGTAGTCTATTTGTCTTTCGTCTACTTTGTCAACTTATCTTACCAACGTCATCCCCAAATGCAGACATGAGATGCACAAGTGGGGAGTCAAAGTCGTCATCGTGGAGCCTGGCGGCTTTGCACGGGCTACAGATATCACATTGCCTGCTATCATCAATAGGTTAGTTGAGGTAAGGAGCCCGCATTATTTTCCAGTAGTTCTTACCACTACTATATAGCTTACAGTACAATTGTGTAAATCTTGACCATGTGTACTTAATACGTAGCCAGAATGGGTGTTCCAAGTTTCAGTATCTTTGAGTTTGTTTTAAATTTTTTATCTGCTACTATATGCTAATAAACGTTATCACCCTAAAAGCTTGTTTTGCTGTAAAATGAATGGAATGTGGCAAACACGTGTCTGACGAAACATTAGTTGTAGAAATAAAACAGGTTCTCCACATGTAAAGTATATTCAGCTATTTCAAAGCCAGGTAAGCACCTTACAACCTCGTTTCCTAAGTTCTGTGTATTCACAACACAAAACTTACGCGTACGTCGTTGATTACACAGGATATGCGGAACAACGCAGAATATGTTGTTAAGGAGGATTATGGCATGGAGTATTTCGACTTCACGATGAAACAACTGAGGATTGATGACCAGGGCGAAAGTGCCGCGAGGGATCCATCGGCTGTGATAGACGTACGTAAACCTTACAACCAGTTTTGAAGTAATTCTCCAGTAATGTATGTACTTCTGTAAATACCATCATAATACAGACTGAGCTGTTTCAAGTCTGCGAAGTGCTATAACGAATAAAGATTTCGAAGAGATTTCGAAGTAAACCAGTTGCAGTCTAGATTTGTCATAAATCTGCATTATAGTGCTGATGATAATGAAAGTTGAACTATATCAGTTTGACATCCAAGGAGACCTTTCCGAGTCATTTCTTATGTATGTATAAGTCTCTTGATGATGTAATGATGATGGTCTCTGCGGAGTGAATCCAGTGGCCTGGTATTCGTAGGACTTGACCAAATAGTGTCCATCTCCGTCGGCGTACATTGTTCTGCAGTAAGGAAGCTTTGCACTTTTCGTAGATATTGCTGTTCTGACTTTGGTGGCTTACTTACTGTGCACTATTCAATAAGGAGTGATGTCAACATGTACTTCACAGGCTATGGTGGACGCCGTCACCCTGACCACCCCCTCACATCGCTACTTGGTCGGGTCGAGTTTTGAGGACTACGTGGCTTGGATGTGGTTGGGCTACTTTCCCACACGGTGGACGGGTTCTACCCTGCTGGCTGAAAAGGAAGGGGACCCCAAACCAGCGATGCTGAAGAAAACTCACTAGAACATTTCTCAGAGTCCCGGCCGCTTTTTGTCCACCATTAATGTCGAAAATTCGAAATATCGTATGATTAGTCACTGTTATTTTGTAGTTTGTTTAAATTGTAAATTGGTAAAATCCAAACGTGGTGACCCCAGGAGGTAACGGCAGCTACTAGACATGTAGTTTTGTACCCGTTTATAATTTTGATTGATTTTTGATGGTTGCATTCTGAATAAAAAGACAGTATCATAAAATGTTGTATAATTCTATAGTTGCATTCAGGTCACAATGTTCCGTCATTATGATACTGGACCTCTACACACAGGTTATCCCACAGAGTCTTAACAAGAAATGTCTATCAGAAACGTGGTAATGTCTATTTGTCATATGCTCATCATGACTCAGACCACATATATTGTTAGTAAGCCCGCCAAACTCTGTGATCGACTAGGTGTAGGCAGACAATCACAACATCAACAGAAAGCAAGCTACAGCATTACAGATAAATTTCTAGATCTCTAAGTCTTTGGTGCACAGAAAATGTTTAATGAACTTTTGCTATTGTACGGAGACTGATTCCTTTGATAACTTACAACGTCAATTACGTCAGCATTTTACTTTTCTGTGGACACTGTGCCTATTTGATAAATCATCTGTAGACATTCACGTTCTTGAAGAAATGATCCTGATTGCCAACCGCTTCACAGCTAGGGTACAATGTATTACAAACAACGTTATCCTTGACATTTGCACACCTTG
>NW_023365807.1:0-18654 GCF_000003815.2 Branchiostoma floridae
TAGGGCTGGGTACCGGTGTGACAGGGATTTCGCCCCCCCCCCCCCCCGTGATCTTGCCCCCCCGGGGGCGAAATCACTAGCGATCTCGCCCCCCCCGGGGCGAAATCACTAGCGATCTCGCCCTCCCCGGCTAGTGATCTCGCCCCCTACCTCGCCCCCCTTTAGCGATTTGGCCCCCCCCCAAAAAAAAAACAGGGTTTACATGACATTTTAGAAGTTGATTGGTATAAATCACAAAATTAAGTTTCAGAATGATATAAGTACATGCGTTTGATACATAACTCCATTCATGGTATCAATATTAACGTAATTACATGGTAATAAGATAGTTGAACTTGTTTCAGACAAGGAGGGTTGGGTCCCTTGTATTCCCATTATTGCATATACCTGAGTCTTGACATAAGATGTATTTCATTGTATTCACCTGTCCTCAACCAACCTATATATCTCCAATATGAAGTCTCTACCATGAAGTGACCACAACAGAACTATGTAATGTCTTTATTAATTATGCAAATATTAGGTATTAATTAGAATAACGCACATTTTGGTATATGCACCTGGCCAAGGGATATCTTCACCTCCAACATGACTGTTTTTTCTAGTATTTAGGAACTGATGCATTTACCCGTGTTTCTTAAGACTGGTACTTTACCAGTGTTTGTGTAGCATTTAGCAACAGCTATATCAACTTGCGCGTAGATAGTGTTTATAATGAGAAACTATTATTCACGTGTGTTTTTGTTAGGGCTTTGGAAATGTTTCCAGCACAAGAAAGAAAACACTGTGACAAATTGAAAACATATAGCTGACGTATTCCGTACCATAGACGGCGTTCATTTATACGTTCGCAGAAGCACTGTTTTATGCCACCTCAGCTGCAAAAATTGTCTTTTTCATTTCAATGTCATGTTTGCACCGAACAATATAGTATCGACTTTCGAGGTATGACATCTTACGGTACGGTAATAAGGTGCCATATAGGTACCAGGTAACACACCATATACGTTACTCCCCAGGTGCAGTATAGTACCAGGTAGCGCACCTGTAATATGTAGTAACCAGCTGCTCTTGGCCATGGGGGGGGGGGGGGTCGCTGTCACATCGGACGTCTAACAGGTTCGCAGTGACTACATACTTTACCCTTTTAAACTTTAGATGTCCATGCATTCTGATTTCTTGTGTATTGTTTGTAGAATACACTTCGTATGTAAGTCCTTTCGAATTGTTACAAATACTTTAGCTTATGCCAACTCTTGTGCATTAAAGTGTATCTATTTGTACATGTAACTGTTATCAATTATGTCAGAAACAATTTACTTGTTGAATGTATGTTATTTTTAATATGCTTTGTAAGTATGAAATATCTGTTGTCAAGACTTTTATATCATGACAACTCTTGCATGGTAAAGTTTTATCTATTTCTATGTATTATCTAATTAACGTTATAGATATTATCAATTGCGTCAGAAAGGATTGACTTGTTGGATGTACTTTATTTTCTAAGTGCATTGTATGGATAGTAGAATACACTTTGTACGCCATTTAGAATTTTCACAAAATACAATATACACGTTGTCAAAACTTGAATTTAGTATCAACACATGAACAGTAAAGTTTAACAACAATAATGTCAGTAATAGGGGTGGGTACCGACCGAACCTAATTGTGCAAACTTGTGAATGGGTGACACTCAAAACAATGGACAGATTTTCTACAATACAATCTATTTGGCGAAGTATTTGACTCCCGCTAGCGTTTCAAAATCCTACCTTTATGCAAAGTCTGTAAGTTTGACTGTAGATCCTTATTAGAAATGATTTTAAAAAATATGAACTCTACTCTAGCTTCTTCGCTGTTGTTGTTTTTTAACCAGTAAGCACCAAAATGTAAACCCCTGCCGATATAATCTCGTCATTTTATAGTTGGTCCAAAATTTGGTCAACTGATTTTTTTTTCATGTACTAGTGCACCCCTCTTTAGAAACGATTAGTTGTATTATCTTACTTTCTTTTGCATTTGTTCATGTAATATACACTTTGAAAGTCTTTTAGACTTTGAGTATATATTATTGCACGTTTATAACTTGTCAAAACTTGTACCCTGTGCCAAGTCTTGAATGATAAATTTCATTCATGTATATATCATCAATTGTGTCAGACAAACTTGTTGTGAAAACTTGCACATTGTGTTGTCAACTCTTGTTTATTTATGCTTGTTCATAGGTATAATCGATTATGACATAAGCCAATAAATCATTCACGGACTTCACTACCACAGCTTTACAGCGACTCCATCATTATTTTTATGACTTAACATCCTGTACCACGTTACTTTATTGAATGAAATCATTCAAAAATTCACCCAGTCGAGTATGTTCCAGTCTATGAGTATTTTGTGAATGGCCAAACTGTAAGTAGGGCGGAATACCAAAATATTGTAGTCCATTTTGTATGGTTTGCTGTCATTTTGCTAGGACTAGAATTAGTAATAGTATGCTGATTGTGACAGTGCCATAACGCTGAGGTGATTTGCATTGACTGGAGACTACAAACTGGGGCTAGTCCCCATATGTTAGTGTACTTCACACAGAACCCATAAGAACCATTAGCATGTGTTATTGTAATTCACACTGAAGCCATAGAACTCATTAGCAGGTAGACATTAGTTCCTTAATCCTTTCATCTCTGAAACAACACAGACAAATCAAAGGTTTCTGCACTGGTATGATATGTATGGTAAAGGTACTTCCTGGAGTGAACCCGAGACACACGTCTCGCGATAAGGTGTTAGAAGAAGATGAATAGATTCAAGGCTTTTTGCTCAGAGAGTTCAGTTGAATTCATGGTACGTCCAGGTGAGGCTGTCTTGAGAGCAAAGCCTTTGTGTGAACAGAGAATGCCTCGTGTCCGTGTGGTCATTTCCCTCTAGTGTCGAACTCTTGTAGCAGATTCCCAAAAAGAACCGGGAGTTACCATCTTTACCCCACTTACAAAACAACTAGGCCAACGTTCGAACGCGACTGTGACGTCATTGTGAAAACGATCTATTCCAAAAGTTGCCCACTTAGATTAGTGCTTACATTGACATCCGACCTTGCACTTCGGACATGGGTCGCTAGATGTCACTGCTGCATGGTCTGTCTTTGCCATCAGGGCGCTCAGGTAATCATATACCAGTACAAAGTATTCTATCAACGCGCTGTTGTAGTTGGTTGCATGTTGATAGACTTCATAACAACACCGTCATCACCGTCGAGTCAATTATTCTTGTATTTCAAACGAAATTATGAAATCGGTCAAAGATGCGCCAGTCTAGAATGTTCGACATCACCAATAGTTTTGTTATTTTTCATTGCGTCGTAAATATTGTCATATAATCAATTCTGGTGTAAAAATTATCTGTCAATGAGTGCTACGTCACCCTATAGAATAAAAAAATCCAGCGACATTAGAGATATGGCCTAGCGTACAGTTATGTCTTCAATCTAGACGATAGCTGTTCTATCAGAAAGCAAATTGATCGTCAACCTGATTAACACCTGTTGAACAACCCGAAGCAGACCGCACAGCAGTGGCCTCTTGCGATATTGCTCTAAAGTGCAGCGTCATAGTTTTCTATGGGTGATGTAGTACAGTTGCGCGGTGGCATTTGTCACGAACAACGTGCTGGCATCAATTACTAAAATAAACTCCCTTTCAAGTTTTAACTGTCTAGCAAAACGTTACGTAGCTACATGAGTCTACTAGAAATCAGATCACGGCATCATTACTCTTCTTGACGCTTCGTTTCCTACTGTTAACGTATGGTTGTGCTGAGCAACACGACGAAGACCACGCAGTTGCGCCCTCCAGCAATATATCTGTAACGAGCAACATTTTGCATGCACTTTACAGATAGATCGACAGAGGACGCTGCTACATGGTCTGAAAAAATATTGATACAAAATAAGGCAAGGGTGCTTTTCCTATTTCATTCATTTGTTCGTTCGTTCATTTAATGAACCAATCATTCTTCCCTTGATTCGTTTGTTCGCTCATTCATTAATTGATACATTCAAATACAATAAAAGATAGACACTTAGGTTTCCACTAACTACAATTTATTACATTCCGTGAACAAGGCTGACGGGGTCGGCCAGAAATTTGTTGCTGGTTACGTAAAGTTTAGTTTTTCCACAATGTCATTTACCAAGTTGAACACTTCATACTACAATTTATTGCATGCTTCTAATCTTTCGAAATTGTATGTATTTACATTTGCTTTTTCTACAATAATTAGATTGAGCATCGCATACAATTTACACGAAACGACCATACAATACATAGAGAAAATGAGACAAGTTTTTACAGATGTATACATTACTTTAACCCTCAAGCACCCGACCTTTTTTTGGGCCTAAAATGACCGAGTGGGGTCCAAACGGACCCCAAAATGTTTTGTTCATAAAATCTCTGTACCATTTCTCACCGCCAACGTCCTGGTTAAGGAACATTCTGGCTATGCCCGCAAAGACCACGACGCAATGAGGAACTCAGGAAGTAAAAGCGAGAGGAGTGCGCCTTGGCATTGTTGGTTAGCGGCTTTGTATTGTCGCAGCTCCGCTGCAGCTGATTTTCTGAATTTCTTTGTGGAATTCCCTTTTTTTTGTGGTTCAGCCGAATTATTTTTTTGGGCCCAGCCAAAGCAGCCCCCCCCCCCCCTAAATCCGCGGATGTATATCTCTATGTTCCGTATGCCGCAATCGCATGTGCATTGGCATGTCGTCTGTACTCGGTTGGGAAATGATGCACGTTATTTTTTTTTCGCCGTAGCTGTTTTTATTTTTGATGCAATAATTACAGTTTTCACCCCTACGCCGTCCGGTATAGTGGTTCTGGTCTTCCTTATGATTGCGCTTTAAGCATTGTAGAAATTTGATACCGTCAAGCAGATGTTGTCCTCGTCGGAAATTGACAACAGCTGTGCTACCTCGTACCCTGGAAAAGTAGGCATTTGATTGACAGGGGTAAAAACCGGTTCTCAATGTGCCAGGAAGGTAACTACATTCCATAACAGCTGTTGGAGATGAACTCTGCGATAAGGTTTTGTCAACAACACGGTAATAAGCAGATACTAACGTTAGCATACAATTTTAACCCATACCACTGAACCCACTCTCAGGTGTCTACACCCTATGCAGACGCAGACTCAGCGATATGGGGCCAGAATATGTACAAGGACATGTACAGAGGCGGTTATTTAGGTACAGGGCTCATGTCCCTATTCAGACTTAACATACAAGCAGGGTGGTGCCATTGTGACGATCTCCAAGCAGACGTTGGGAAAAATCGTAACTATTTGTAGCACTACACCAGGGAACAGGAACGGTTTGCACTAGCACGTACCATATCAAGAGCTCGTTTCTACACATGAATTCTGGACCAGTGTAAATTTTAGCATTTGGTGTCGTTCGTTTGAGACGCAGATTTTGCTGTTCATGCGTACAGGACTGTGTTTTGAATTTTGAAGCGATAGATATGCTTTTTTAAAAGCTTACTTAAAAGTAAGTTTTTGGTACAAGGCGATGATGTGTTCTGTATGCGATATAAACATATCGCATTATAACATAAACGATAGAATTTTGCCACTAACTCTACTCTTGATGATCAGGGTCATCCACTCGACTTACCTGCTCGGACTGATACATTTCTGAGAAACATCAAAGTTACAGCTCGGGATGTTTCAAAGCTCATTAAGGATCTTGATGCAAACAAGGCAACCGGACCAGACAATATTCCGGTAGTTGTTCTTAAAAACATTTCATCTGAACTGTCTCCCATCCTGGCAAAGCTCTTCAATCTCTGCCTGAAGGAAAGATGTTTTCCTTCCATGTGGAAAATATCATCAGTCTGTCCTGTTTTTAAGAATGCTGGAGAACGGTCATCTCCATCCCAGTATCGGCCAATTAGTCTTCTCTGTATCATTAGTAAACTCTTCGAGTCCTTCATTAACAAGGCAGTACTCACCCATCTTGAAAGCAAAAAACTCCTGAGCGACAAACAGTATGGTTTTAGATCTTCTAGGTCCACAGCAGATGTTCTAACTTTCATAACCCATCGAATAAGTTCAGCCCTTGATGGTGGCTTTGTGTCCAGAGCAGTTGCTTTAGATATATCAAAAGCCTTTGACAAGGTATGGCATAGAGGTTTGCTGCATAAACTTGCCAGCTATGGTATCTGCGGCAAGGTTCTAGCAACAATAAAATCTTTCTTGTCCTGCGGATCTCTGAAGGTCGTTATAAACGGCCAAGCGTCAGAATGTCATAGCATCAATGCTGGAGTACCGCAAGGATCAATCCTCTGTCCAACACTATTTTTAATCTAGTAGTACATAAACGATCTGCCTGATCATATACTCAGATCATTTGTCGACATTTAAGCTGATGACACCTCAGTATATGGCCACACATCTAGGAGATGTAATGACCACTCAATTGCAGCTAATCTCTCTGCTGACCTTGATCATACGGTTCTATGGGGTAAAAAGTGGCTTGTGACCTTCAACCCTTCAAAAACAAGCCTTCTTTCGTTTCATCATAAGAGATCTGACCCGAACCTTCCACCGGTCCAAATGAGTGGGGCTTTACTTAAAGAAGCCCCTTGCTTTGAGCGACTCTTGGGCCTAAAATTTACACCTGATCTTAAGTGGAATTGTTACATTCAATCCGTTGCCAAGGAAGCTGGGAAAATGGTGGGCTCCTTGTACCGTTCCAGGAAATATCTGACCCCTCCGCCATTCTTTATCTTTACAAGAGTCAGATAAGGCCCAAAATGGAATACTGCTGTCACATTTGGGCTGGAGCTTCCCAGAGCTCCCTGACCTGCCTCAACAGGGTACAAAAACGGTTAAAGAACATTGTTGGCAGCGACTTGTTCGCCACTCTACAACCATTGTCTCAAAGGCGTGATGTAGCTAGCCTAGCACTATTCTATCGCTACTTCCATGGTAAATGTTCGGCAGAACTTCACTCATCTGTGCCTCCAATATGAACCTTCACTGCAAGAACCCGTTTAGCCACTTCCACGGAAGCAAATCATCCTTTTTTCCCTCCACAATCCTCCTTCTAGGAGGAAGTTCCACGCTCAGAGCTTTTTTCCAAGAACAACTTCGCTATGGAATGAGCTTCCACGGACCTGCTTTCCCATGGGATACAATCTACAACTGTTTAGGTCAAGGGTTAACACACATCTTTCTTCACTATACAGTATTGTAACCCCAAACGTCTAAGTGGCTCCAACAGCCTTGTTTTGCGGTGAACTTTTTAAATAAATAGAAAAACACCGAGTCATACACCACAGAAAACATCACAACCAACATAAACCATAATTAGGTCACAGAGTATGTTACCTACGGTCACTTGTTACTTTTTTTAATAGTCGTTTTTATCGGTATTTCTATTTTGCACTCTTTCTTGATGTCTCGCGACCAAAGGATTTATCTTTTAGTAAGTTTTCTAGTTACCCTGGATTTAGGCAGCGCCCGGACGTTACGTATTTATAGTCAATCTACAATAGAAACTAGCAATGGGTTTCATTTAGATACTGTAGTATTGTGTATTTGAACTAGCTTGACTTCGCTTTAAATTCTCCTTGGAGGAGTGTATGTAAATACCAAGGCAATTCAGACGCATAATGTCTGAAAGATGGTATTTTATATAACGATTTCAGAAATGATTATCGCATCCACATATTTCAATTTTTCAATCATCCTATTGCAAAACTTGTAAACACCGAAAGGGGGCGTGCATGAGTCGAGTCATCTCTTGCAATGGGGGCGTCCAACGCACAAGCAAGACACCGAATTTCGGTGACCGAAATGATGTAATATAGCCCTTGTCCTACATTGAAGAAAAGGTAGGTTTCCAGTGGTAACGTTATGTTTTGACGGCCATTTTAGGTGAAAGGTCGTGGGAAGAAAACAGCCAAAGAATATTATATGACTTATATCCCATATTCAACCGTACGAGAAGAGGGCAGCAGATTTGTCGCTTAATTTCAGCTTTCCTCAAGCCGAAGTTCAACAGACAGTCAAACCAGGTGTGTGGATTATTTGCTTTTCATGTGTCCAATTCAATCCAACTTTGGATTGTTTGTCGGCAAGTTTGGAGAATACCGCTTACGGTTCTGTGTATATAGGTACAAACCGTGGGAATCCGCTTCTAAACGTTTGTGCTACCACTACTCTTTTTGTAATCTTCAAACAACATGTATGTAGCGGACGATCGTTTTTGTAGAATGCAACTCTTTTGTTAAAATGATCTATTTCGTGAGCGTGCATGCATTTAGATGTTTTCGAGGCAAGCAACGTTCAGATATAGTGGCATGTCTGTTGCCAATCCAGGGGGAGGGGGCGACTTGTCTTCTACCCATGGAAGTTTTTAGTACGTTTCACAAAGTATCAGGAGGGGTTCAGTTCCTCAATGCGGAGGGTTTGAAGGAGCATGTCTTGTCTTATAGTAGAACATGTATGTCACCATACTAAACTTATAAGCTACGCCAGGTTTATTAGCAGCTTCATGACGCTCTTTGTGGGTATTTTGTAATCGTTAGTAGTTCTAGCCACTGTTCGGGCTTCGCAGGTGTAGTTATAGCCCAAACAACAGAAAACTAAATCCCCGCATTGTTGATAGACCAGATCCATCTTACGGACTGATATCTCGGAAACCCAAATTGGATTTTCCCGCTTGTTATTTTTTTATGCAACGTATCGAACATAAAATAATCTAAGCGTTAGTTCAGCTTCCATAAAGGCTTTTCGTACCTTTTAATTACATTTTTCAGGGAAGTTCTGGAGCGTCAAACTGATAACTGATGCTCTATCCAATAACAACAGAAAATAAACAGATCCATATCACACCGAGGAGTAATAGACTTTCTGAATTCACTGAAAAAATCCTTGCAAATTTTGAGATTATTTCAGCCTTTCTTCGATGCTTTTGATCACATAGTACATACATACATTCAGGTCGTACAGGAAAACAACAAGAAAAAACAAACGCTCCATGTATGAAGGTTGTGATGTACTCAAAATGTTCTACTTTGCAGTCGATCTTTCAATTTTCTAATTATTTAAATTTAGGTGAGCACTCGGGCTTTACAAGTATACCAAAACTATAAGAGAAACAAGGATAGGGCTTCCAACGTGGACATTGCATAATCCCGTCTCTGTCTGTCAAGTTGTTTTTTATAATCCGATTGCAAAATGTACAGCACCAAAATAATTTCATTTCAAACACGCACAAATAACAACCGGAACAAACCAGCGGAAGATCCCTGGTTTTGGTGACGCAGGTTCCACGTACGCAGTTATTACATCTCATGCCATGGGAATGTTTTAATCCTTCTGGTCAAGGAGTTTGCCTCTTCGTTGCAAAATATACGCTACCAAACTCAGTCTGACGCAACAACTGAAGATCTCCCTTTCTGATGACACAGAACCTGCTCACATAATCAACCGAGCTAAAACCCAGGTTACTGTTTGTCCGGCTTCTGATATTTTCCCTTTCTTAGCTTCTAATTGAGACCAAGAAAATAAAATTTCTTGCTCAAGTCACGATCGTGAATGAAATATTCGGTATTGTTTCATTTACCCGATTGTAATCATATCCCACGCTGTAAACCTTTCCAGTTGCGTAACCACTTGTAACACGGGTTTCCTCCGTTTCTAGCGACAAATATACAACATGTTATATTTCCCTTCTCCATTAAAGTTTTCATGCAGACACTTCAATCTACGGAGATGGGCATAAATGCTTAGTTTCCCTCTATGAGTACTTCAGGTTTAACGTTTGAGGACTTCACGTTTCAGTATCTATGGAAAACTTCGGTCCTCTCGAGTTTCCTGTCTCAGATAATTTATGATAGAGAGCGTTTTGTTGTTGATAAGCTTACATGGGTTTTAACATAGAAGACAATAAATGTTTGAATACGACACACACATTCTTACGGGAGAAGATTATAGCTGAAATATCGTTATAACATAGATGCTTTTGTTAGTCAGAGGCATTGTACAGCTAAAACAACAAGAGGCGAAATCTGTGCAAAGTAGAAAAACAGGGCCTTTTTCCACGAAGAATATTTTTGTGATTTCCCTACCTTATCATGCTGGTAGAGATTTCATCAAGGAGCGCAAAGTTGAAATCACCAACTTTCATATTTTGTCATCAGTTTTAATTTTACATGCATTTTAGTTGTGCTGTCGTCAATAATGTTACCATATCAACAGCTATAAGATGGCAGAATTATTGTGTGTTTTTTTCGTATTGATAGCAAATATTGTTTGAATGTAGATACACGCTGTAAAGTAGATTTTGTCAATTATACAAAATGTAAAGTCAATCGTTAGCATATGAAGTGTTAGGCGTGTTCGGGCTTCGCAGGTGTATCTTTAACTAAACAACAACAAGCGAGATCCAATCTTATTGATAAAGCAGCGTCATCTTACATAGTCATATCTCTGAAACGCGCCGGGGTTTCTTTCACGACTCGCTAAGATTTCCCGTACAAAAATGATTGATACAGAAGACGCTAAAGTAAGGAGATGGACACTGGGGGCTATGGGGCAGTTTATCTGGAAAGTTGATAAAGTTGTGTTTTAATGCTCTTTGTGTAGGAATTAAGGCATTTGCCCCACTAATTGTAAAGTTTGTAAATATATTAAAGGTAACCGTAGCACCGGTATCATTGCCTGTTAAAGTCTTTAAGGGCCTTAGGCTTAGATTGTTATCCACTGTGTCCAGGGTACGATATAGAAGGGGAGCCAAACACTCTCCTTCCACCGCCTTTGCCTCCCTATGTCAGGTACCCATTTTACACCTTGGTAGAGTGAGGAAAGTCGTGTAGGGTGCCTTAACCATGGGCAAAGGATCGGTAGTATTTCAACTACAATTCCCTACATTAGCAGCCACAAAAATCCACCCATACCTAGGTGTTACGTTAACAACTGGGCTGAAGTGGGGTGTCCATGTTAACAAAATAACAACCAAGGCTAAACAGACATTTGGAGTGATCAAACACAGCTTGTGGGCATGCCCAGCCAGGGTAAAATCACTAGTATACACGTCACTGGTAAGACCTAACCTTGAATATGCTGTAACAGTATGGGATCCGTATACAAAGAAAGACAAAGATAAACTTGAAAGGGTACAGAACCAAGCTGCCAGATTCTTTACAAACAACTACAACAGGAATGCTAGTGTAACCAAAAGAAAACAGATCTGCGGTGGGCATCACTTGAAAACAGAAGGAAAATGTCCAGACTTTGTATGATGTATAAAATGACCAATAGGCCGGTGGACGTACCGACTGATAAGTATCTAATACCAGCTCAAAAAAGAACAAGAATCAGCCATGACAAGTACCAGAGTTACCAACCTAGGATTGATGTGTTCAAAAATTCGTATTTTCCCAGAAATATCGTAGAGTGGAACTTGTTATCACTAAGAACTTGTTAAAATGATCTCTTTCGTGAGCGTGCATGCATTTAGATGTTTTCGAGGCAAGCAACGTTCAGATATAGTGGCATGTCTGTTGCCAATCCAGGGAGGAGGGCGGCTCCTCTTGTACCCATGGAAGTTTTTAGTACGTTTCACAAAGTATCAGGAGGGGTTCAGTTCCTCAATGCGTAGGGTTTGAAGGAGCATGTCTAGTCTTATAGTAGAACATGCATGTCACCATACTAAACTTATAAGCTACGCCAGGTTTATTAGCAGCTTCATGACGCTCTTTGTGGGTATTTTGCAATCGTTAGTAGTTCTAGCCACTGTTCGGGCTTCGCAGGTGTAGTTATAGCCCAAACAACAGAAAACTAAATCCCCGCATTGTTGATAGACCAGATCCATCTTACCGACTGATATCTCGGAAACCCAAATTGGATTTTCCCGCTTGTTATGTTTTTATGCAACGTATCGAACATAAAATAATCTAAGCGTTAGATCAGCTTCCATAAAGGCATTTCGTACCTTTTTAATTACATTTTTCAAGGAAGTTCTGGAGCGTCAAACTGATAACTGATAATCTATCCAATAACAACAAAAAATAAACAGACGCATATCACACCGAGGAGTAATAGACTTTCTGAATTTACTGAAAAAATCTATGCAAATTTTGAATTTATTCCAGCCTTTCTTCGATGCTTTTGCTCACATAGTACATACATACATTCAGGTCGTACAGGAAAACAACAAGAAAAAACAAACGCTCCATGTATGAAGGTCCCTCAGCTACAACCCTAGGAATTTTCTTTTTGCCTTTTAGTCCAGGAGTTTGCCCACCCCATCTCCTCCCCCCACTCATCCATATCCATTTGATACACAAAAGCTTTTTAAGTGATAATTTTTTATTACTTTTCGTGGCTGCTACTCTTTCGGATATAATGATGGGAGCCTGCGAGGCAAACCATAAGAAATTGTTATTTTCAGAAGAATTAAGATTTAGGTGAGCACTCGGGCTTTACAAGTATACCAAAAACTAAGAGAAACAAGGATAGGGCTTCCAACGAGGACATTGCATAATCCCGTCTCTGTCTGTCAAGTTGTTTTTTTATAATCCGATTGCAAAATGTACAGCACCAAAATAATTTCATTTCAAACACGCACAAATAACAACCGGAACAAACCAGCGGAAGATCCCTGGTTTTGGTGACGCAGGTTCCACGTACGCAGTTATTACATCTCATGCCATGGGAATGTTTTAATCCTTCTGGTCAAGGAGTTTGCCTCTTCGTTGCAAAATATACGCTACCAAACTCAGTCTGACGCAATAACTGAAGATATCCCTTTCTGGTGACACAGAACCTGCTCACATAATCAACAGAGCTAAAACCCAGGTTACTGTTTGTCCGGCTTTTGATATTTTTCCTTTCTTAGCTTCTAATTGAGACCAAGAAAATAAAATTTCTTGCTCAAGTCACGATCGTGAATGAAATATTCGGTATTGCTTCATTTACCCGATTGTAATCATATCCCACGCTGTAAACCTTTCCAGTTGCGTAACCACTTGTAACACGGGTTTCCTCCGTTTCTAGCGACAAATATATAACATGTTATATTTCCCTTCTCCATTAAAGTTTTCATGCAGACACTTCAATCTACGGAGACGGGCATAAATGCTTAGTTTCCCTCTATGAGTACTTCATGTTTAACGTTTGAGGACTTCACGTTTCAGTATCTATGGAAAACTTCGGTCTTCTCGAGTTTCCTGTCTCAGATAATTTATGATAGAGAGCGTTTTGTTGTTGATAAGCTTACATGGGTTTTAACATAGAAGACAATAAATGTTTGAATACGACACACACATTCTTACGGGAGAAGATTATAGCTGAAATATGATTATAACATAGATGCTTTTGTTAGTCAGAGGCATTGTACAGCTAAAACAACTAGAGGCGAAATCTGTGCAAAGTAGAAAACAGGGCCTTTTGCCTATTTCTGTGATTTTCCTACCTTATCATGCTGGTAGAGATTTCATCAAGGAGCGCAAAGTTGAAATCATCAACTTTCATATTTTGTCATCAGTTTTAATTTTACATGCATTTTAGTTGTGCTGTCGTCAATAATGTTACCATATCAAAAGCTATAAGATGGCAGAATTATTGTGTGTTTTTTCGTATTGATAGCAAATATTGTTTGAATGTAAATACACGCTGTAAAGTAGATTTTGTCAATTATACAAAATGTAAAGTCAATCGTTAGCATATGAAGTGTTAGGCGTGTTCGGGCTTCGCAGGTGTATCTTTAACTAAACAACAACAAGCGAGATCCAATCTTATTGATAAAGCAGCGTCATCTTACATAGTCATATCTCTGAAACGCGCCGGGGTTTCTTTCACGACTCGCTAAGATTTCCCGTACAAACGTTTTGATACAGAAGACGCTAAAGTAAGGAAATGGACACTGCGAGCTATGGGGCAGTTTATCTGGAAAGTTGATAAAGTTGTGTTTTAATGCTCTTTGTGTAGGAATTAAGGCATTTGCCCCACTAATTGTAAAGTTTGTAAATATATTAAAGGTAACCGTAGCACCGGTATCATTGCCTGTTAAAGTCTTTAAGGGCCTTAGGCTTAGATTGTTATCCACTATGTCCAGGGTACGATATAGAAGGGGAGCCAAACACTCTCCTTCCACCGCCTTTGCCTCCCTATGTCAGGTACCCATTTTACACCTTTGTAGAGTGAGGAAAGTCGAGTAGGGTGCCTTAACCATGGGCAAAGGATCGGTAGTATTTCAACTACAATTCCCTACATTAGCAGCCACAAAAATCCACCAATACCTAGGTGTTACGTTAACAACTGGGCTGAAGTGGGATGTCCATGTTAACAAAATAACAACCAAGGCTAAACAGACATTTGGAGTGATCAAACGCAGCTTGTGGGCATGCCCAGCCAGGGTAAAATCACTAGCATACACGTCACTGGTAAGACCTAACCTTGAATATGCTGCAACAGTATGGGATCCGTATACAAATAAAGACAAAGATAAACTTGAAAGGGTACAGAACCAAGCTGCCAGATTCTCTACAAACAACTACAACAGGGATGCTAGTGTAACCAAAATGAAAACAGACCTGCAGTGGGCATCACTTGAAAACAGAAGGAAAATGTCCAGACTTTGTATGATGTATAAAATGACCAATAGGCCGGTGGACGTACCGACCGATAAGTATCTAATACCAGCTCAAAAAAGAACAAGAATCAGCCATGACAAGTACCAGAGTTACCAACCTAGGATTGATGTGTTCAAAAATTCGTATTTTCCCAGAAATATCGTAGAGTGGAATTTGTTATCACCAAGAACTTGTTAAAATGATCTCTTTCGTGAGCGTGCATGCATTTAGATGTTTTCGGGGCAAGCAACGTTCAGATATAGTGGCATGTCTGTTCCAATCCAGGGGGGAGGGCGACTCCTCTTCTTCCCATGGAAGTTTTTAGTACGTTTCACAAAGTATCAGGAGGGGTTCAGTTTCTCAATGCGTAGGGTTTGAAGGAGCATGTCTAGTCTTATAGTAGAACATGCATGTCACCATACTAAACTTATAAGCTACGCCAGGTTTATTAGCAGCTTCATGACGCTCTTTGTGGGTATTTTGCAATCGTTAGTAGTTCTAGCCACTGTTCGGGCTTCGCAGGTGTAGTTATAGCCCAAACAACAGAAAACTAAATCCCCGCATTGTTGATAGACCAGATCCATCTTACCGACTGATATCTCGGAAACCCAAATTGGATTTTCCCGCTTGTTATTTTTTTATGCAACGTATCGAACATAAATTAATTTAAGCGTTAGTTCAGCTTCCATAAAGGCATTTCGTACCTTTTTAATTACATTTTTCAAGGAAGTTCTGGAGCGTCAAACTGATAACTGATAATCTATCCAATAACAACAGAAAATAAACAGACCCATATCACACGGAGGAGTAATAGACTTTCTGAATTCACTGAAAAAATCTATGCAAATTTTGAAATTATTCCAGCCTTTCTTCGATGCTTTTGATCACATAGTACATACATACATTCAGGTCGTACAGGAAAACAACAAGAAAAACAAACGCTCCATGTATGAAGGTCCCTCAGCTACAACCCTAGGTATTTTCTTTTTGCCTTTTAGTCCAGGAGTTTGCCCACCCCATCTCCTCCCCCCACTCATCCATATCCATTTGATACACAAAAGCTTTTTAGGTGATATTTTTTTATTACTTTTCGTGGCTGCTACTCTCACTGATATAATGATGGGAGCCTAAGAGGCAAATCATAAGAAATTTTTATTTTCAGAAGAATTAAGATTGTTTTAAAAGAAAACAGAAAAAATAATGCAATCATCTTGCGCAAATATTGTATTTGTGATGTACTCAAAATGTTCTACTTGGCAGTCGATCTTTCAATTTTCTAATTACTTAAATTTAAGTGAGCACTCGGGCTTTACAAATGTACCAAAACTATAAGAGAAACAAGGATAGGGCTTCCAACGTGGACATTGCGTCTCTGTCTGTCAAGTTGTTTTTTATAATCCGATTGCAAAATGTACAGCACCAAAATAATTTCATTTCAAACACGCACAAATAACAACCGGAACAAACCAGCGGAAGATCCCTGGTTTTGGTGACGCAGGTTCCACGTACGCAGTTATTACATCTCATGCCATGGGAATGTTTTAATCCTTCTGGTCAAGGAGTTTGCCTCTTTGTTGCAAAATATACGCTACCAAACTCAGTCTGACGCAACAACTGAAGATCTCCCTTTCTGATGACACAGAACCTGCTCACATAATCAACAGAGCTAAAACCCAGGTTACTGTTTGTCCGGCTTCTGATATTTTCCCTTTCTTAGCTTCTAATTGAGACCAAGAAAATAAAATTTCTTGCTCAAGTCACGATCGTGAATAAAATATTCGGTATTGTTTCATTTACCCGATTGTAATCATATCCCACGCTGTAAACCTTTCCAGTTGCGTAACCACTTGTAACACGGGTTTCCTCCGTTTCTAGCGACAAATATATAACATGTTATATTTCCCTTCTCCATTAAAGTTTTCATGCAGACACTTCAATCTACGGAGACGGGCATAAATGCTTAGTTTCCCTCTATGAGTACTTCATGTTTAACGTTTGAGGACTTCACGTTTCAGTATCTATGGAAAACTTCGGTCCTCTCGAGTTTCCTGTCTCAGATAATTTATGATTGAGAGCGTTTTGTTGTTGATAAGCTAACATGGGTTTTAATATAGAAGACAATAAATGTTTGAATACGACACACACATTCTTACGGGAGTAGATTATAGCTGAAATATGGTTATAACATGGATGCTTTTGTTAGTCAGAGGCATTGTTCGGGCTGTTTGTACAGCTAAAACAACTAGAGGCGAAATCTGTGCAAAGTAGAAAAACAGGGCCTTTTTCCACGAAGAACATTTTTGTGATTTTCTTACCTTATCATGCTGGTAGAGATTTCATCAAGGAGCGCAAAGTTGAAATCACCAACTTTCATATTTTGTCATCAGTTTTAATTTTACATGCATTTTAGTTGTGCTGTCGTCAATAATGTTACCATATCAAAATCTATAAGATGGCAGAATTATTGTGTGTTTTTTTCGTATTGGTAGCAAATATTGTTTGAATGTAGATACACGCTGTAAAGTAGATTTTGTCAATTATACAAAATGTAAAGTCAATCGTTAGCATATGAAGTGTTAGGCGTGTTCGGGCTTCGCAGGTGTATCTTTAACTAAACAACAACAAGCGAGATCCAATCTTATTGATAAAGCAGCGTCATCTTACATAGTCATATCTCTGAAACGCGCCGGGGTTTCTTTCACGACTCGCTAAGATTTCCCGTACAAAAATGATTGATACAGAAGACGCTAAAGTAAGGAGATGGACACTGAGGTCTATGGGGCAGTTTATCTGGAAAGTTGATAAAGTTGTGTTTTAATGCTTCTTGCGTAGGAATTAAGGCATTTGCCCCACTAATTGTAAAGTTTGTAAATATATTATAGGTAACCGTAGCACCGGTATCATTGCCTGTTAAAGTCTTTAAGGGCCTTAGGCTTAGATTGTTATCCACTGTGTCCAGGGTACGATATAGAAGGGGAGCCAAACACTCTCCTTCCACCGCCTTTGCCTCCCTATGTCAGGTACCCATTTTACACCTTGGTAGAGTGAGGAAAGTCGTGTAGGGTGCCTTAACCATGGGCACAGGATCGGTAGTATTTCAACTACAATCCCCTACATTAGAAACAAATCAGAGCCCTAAATGGTATCGCTGCCATTTCTCCTATCTCATTCATTTTGGTTTTCCTCGTCAACCCGGGCTTGGAGCTCGAGATTAACGAGCAGGAGTCCTGTAAGATGTTTTGACCTGAAAAAAATACACTTCTGCTAAAGCTAAAATAAGCAACGTCACATAAGCAGCCCTTTATCTGTTATATGAATACACATCAGCGTAAAGTTACAATATCTTCTTGCACTGATTTGCTTTGATATCTTAATATGTTCTCACGCTGATTTGCTGAAGTGTGTGTGGGCGCAGTGACCGTCCGGCCGAAGTCCTCTGGCTCGATATCTCATTTTTAGGGCAGGCTATGTTTTCAGGTAGCTGATTGGTTCTGGGTGTTTTTCGTCCACTTGCTTTATGTAAGCTCCAATCTGATAGGCTTTCTCAAGGTTATGCTTTCTGCTCGCCGATTGGTTGTAGTTGTAATCCCAGATGTTGCATAAGCTCGTGTAGTTCTATAAGACAGGATAACCGGCTTGCTAATTTATCCGAAGCTGTTCTTCATGTCAGCTACGTCATCATTGTCTTCATCGACTGACAAACCTGGTATGTGACTTGCAATCTGATTGAAGATTTTTTCTTTCTCCTTTAGATCTTACTCTTGGTTCTTGTCTTCATGGTCAGTTAGGTCTTTGATATTCAACATTTGATCCACTGAAAACGGCGGTAGGATGGAGGGTGTATTAATTTTTTGTGTGTGTATACATGTGTTTTTCTTGCTTCGGTAAATTTAAAAAAACTGCGGATAAGATGTGTTAGTGAGAGCCAGTGGGGGTGAGCCAGTTAGTTTGTCTTTCTCTTGTGCGCAGCTTTTTTTCACATGCATTGCTCCGGTAATATCTGTTCAAAGGA
>NW_023365807.1:18754-49109 GCF_000003815.2 Branchiostoma floridae
ATTTTCTTGGTCTTTTGTTGCGTTTTTCCCGACTCGCTAAATGTGCAAACGTTATTTTTTTAATTGAGATACATGTAAAAATACAAATAAACGGACGAGGACAAAGTGACAGCGGACTCAAGTTACATTCAACTTATATTAGCGCCGCCACCTAACTTCGTAATTTGTTGTAGATATGTGTATTCTGTAATTCTGACAAGTGTATTTAGGTATATACATTGAACTGTGGAACCTCGGAAGATTCACTATTTCATATCTATGTCATGATCATGTGTATGTTATGGATCAGTAGATGAGCAAAATGCAGGGACATTGATAATTAGTTTGCATTCTCTTCGCGTATCTCTTTAGCTCATTGAAAATGTGGGGCCCAACGTTGGGTCCCTTGCTGCTGTAGCAGCATAAGTTTGTTTACTGCCATTTACATGTCTTATTACATATTTATACTTATTCCTAGCTAAATGCCATTTTCTTATGGTTGTCCCGTTAAGCAATTGAACAGCGAGTAAGTTTATGATTTTAGCTTTTTGGTCTGGTTGCTTTTGTTTTCCTCGCAATGTTTATATTCAGGTCAGCGTGTTCGCGGTAGTGGGTTTTTTTTTTGGTGCATTTTGTTAAGCAGCAAGTTGTGGATGGAATGTAACATATTTTCAAACGAATCTTATGTAATTCATTCCGGATTGATGGTTTGATGGTTTACGGAAAGTCCGTATAACCTATGTGTTAAAGTATATACGTACGGTGTTAAAAACAATGATATCTCACGCAGGTATTTAGGTGCCCCTGCCGCCCTCCATTCTCTAGTATTGTTAGTTTTAGGGCTAAATAATTTTCCCCTATGCCTGTCCGTACATAAAGCGATTATAGGATATGTAGAATGAAAGTTATTCAAATGAAGTATTAAACTACTCTACTTCAGTGCAAATATCGCCCGTTTCAGGTTTGTTATGCCAGCCAAGATAATAAAAAGACAAATTGGCACTCACTGTGAGCGAAGCGCCATGTCAATCATAGCTTGAATCTGTAGCTTTAACCTTACAATACGAACTACTGTTTCAAATCATGTTCAGACATTATTGAATACATATGATGAGACATTTTAGGTGATATCTGGAAACGTGTCAAATAATTATATGCTTTAAGTCGCTTAAAAGATTACCAGTGTGTGAAAGAATTTGAAAATACTGTACATTGAAAGCAGTGAAAGACGAAACACATTTTATTTCCAAGTGTTCATTCAACCAAACCGAAAGAATCACTTTGTTCAGAGAAGCCACAAAGACATATCCCAACTTCCCCTCACTTACAGACGAACAGAAAGCCACTTTTCTCTTGAAATCGCTGAACCCACAAATTGTAGAAAATGTGGGGCTTTTCGTCTCCCTCTTCTTCCAAAAAAAGAAGCAAACCCAACCTGTTTAGAAATAGCCAACACTAGTATTAGAGTAAAATATTACTTATAACTGTTCATTGTCACTTGTATATCTCCTATGTTTATACCATACACTTGCAATTAGCCCTCGGGCATGAAATTACAAATAAACTTCTTCTAAACTTCTTAATAAAGGGGAATCCGGTGAGGCGATGTCCTACAATAGTTTATGTGTATTGAATGTTTGTTTTTGTATTGTTCCAGATTGAGGCTATTTGTCGACTTCATTCCGTAGAGCAAGACAGGAGGAAAGATGATTCTGAAAGCTGCCCTGCTTGTCGCCATGGTGATGGTTGCCACCGCAGCATATGAAGCTGATAGCGGGGTAAGATTTTTTTGGGGGTTGTTCTTTTTTAATTGAAGCTATCAACGTGAATTTGCATGAAAGAGAACCATTGCAAATAGATATTGCCTAAGGGAGGGATGTTAGGTTATTTGCCTAATGATATAGATATCGTATATCTTATGCAGCTGTGGCTTTCACACTTTCTCAAACAGGAGGATCTTAGCAAAACCTCCGAATTCGACCAACAACAGCTCGACGACGCCGGCACTTATCGCGACAACATCCAGGGCATCACCAAGCCCGCCATCCGTCGTCTGGCTCGCCGTGGCGGCGTCAAGCGCATCTCCGGCCTCATCTACGAGGAGACCCGAGGCGTTCTCAAAGTCTTCCTGGAGAACGTGATCCGCGACGCAGTGACCTACACCGAGCATGCCAAGCGCAAGACCGTCACCGCCCTGGACGTTGTCTACGCTTTCAAACGCGAAGGTTGCACTTAAGGCTTCGTCTAATAAGTGCGAAGTGTCTTACCCAAAACGATCGCACATATTTCTCATATATTGTAGACGTTAATCATAGCATTTATCTCTTTATATAATTTCAAACAGTGGCGTGCATATACTAACTCGCATGCATACATATAAAACAGATGAGAATTGGTCTGGAGTTGTTACATTGTTCTTAATTAACATTTCTCAAGAATTAACCTTTTTACGTTTGTTTCTTGCTGCATAAACAGCGTTAACCACTTTGATGATATCTGATCTGTCCGCCTATATATCACACGTGTTTCTGTTGGGAAAGATGCAAGACATTAAAAAGATAATCTTTAAGGTGAATAACATTTTTTCTTTCTTTCTCCAATGTTTCTCCAGCTCGCATCAAGCCAGCAGAAAAGGATTTCGCCCATGACTCGTATTTCACCAAAGTCGACCTACAGGCGGGTAATAAGGGAACCCACTAAGCTTTTTTTGATATTTTGAACGTATGAATGTCCATAGTACATGTTCTAATCCTTTAACCCACTCCCCAACACAAGCTGCACTCTTTTCAAAGCCAAACACTTTTCAAACTATCATAGCTTTGGTGGAAGGAAGGTAGGGTATCAACCCTTAAGCTGCCGGAGTTTCAGTCCAGTTAATATTGTCAATGCCAACCAAGTAAAGGGTTTTAAAAGTCTGCTACGCATGATGGAGTAGATTTTGCATATCTGTATTTTCTGTCCAAAAACATAGTGTTGATTGAGATCAAAGACAGGTCGACGGAGCTGCTCATCCGCAAGCTGCCCTTCCAGCGCCTGGTGCGGGAGATCGCCCAAGACTTCAAGACCGACCTGCGCTTCCAGAGCTCGGCGGTCTTGGCCCTGCAGGAAGCCAGCGAGGCTTACCTGGTCGGTCTCTTCGAGGACACCAACCTGTGCGCCATCCACGCCAAGCGTGTCACCATCATGCCCAAGGACATCCAGCTCGCACGCCGCATCCGAGGGGAACGCGCCTAAGGAGCACGATCGACAAGCCGGCACCCACGGCTGCACAGTGGCCATTGCTGAGCACCCCAGCCTTGTCTAGCTGACAATAGATAAACATAGTATTTACCTATTGCTACTGTAACACAACTCAGCTCCGTCTGGCTAACAAATAATTAGCAAAGTATTTGGTTATCTAGTGCTACTGTAACACAACCTAGATCCGTCTCATGTAAAAGTAAACAGTTTATATTTGTGCCATACGCTCAGATTCTAGTAATACACCGTGTCATCTTTATTTTCTGTAGATCATTTCATTTTTCGTTGTTTATTGACAGTCATCAAATCTGATTTCTGATTTAATGTATATGTAAGCATAACTACAAATTACCTGCTGCCATAGGATGCCAGAAACATCATGTGTGATGATAATGCCAACTTCCGTGTTAATGATATTGTAATTTACTGTCAATCAAATCAAGACTGGGAGTCGGCTTTGCAATGTTGAACAAGACAAAAATTAAATTCATTCTTGGATGAAATAACTTGTTTGGTCTTCTTTTTCAATGACTCTGTTATTGTTTTAAAAATATGTAGAAGGACTCTGCCAGCATAATTTGGCTAAACATGGCACCGTATGTTGAATAGCTGTTGTGTACAATAAGAATGTGGATGTATGTTAACTAGAATGTTAAGCTTTATCCTATGCCTCTATTTTGTACCTTATATAATAGCTGTTGCCATACTTTGTACCATGTACAATTGTCGTGCAATAAAGTTCTTCTATAATGTTGTTTACGCATGGTTAAAACCGGCAGGGTTGTTTTTCTACAATTAAAACGAGAGTAGGGTGGGCGTACAATGACCAGGCCCAACTGTTGAAAATACTCTGCTGTTCCATAAGGCCTAAAAGTGTGTTTGTGTGTGTGTTTGTGTGTGTGTTTGTGTGTGTGTTTGTGTGTGTGTGTGTGTGTGTGTGTGTGTGTGTGCGTGAGCGAGCGAGCGAGCGAGCGAGAGGGAGAGAGAGCTCGAGAGTGAGTGAGAGAGAGAGAGAGAGAGAGAGGGAGATATTAATTAACTGGAACTGAAGATTGAGAACATAGTGGTTCCAATTGCGAAGTCAATGACACGAGTTGTAAACGCCATGACATGCATGACCCGCCTTTGAGATGTTCTTACGACTGACTTTCTCAGTCAAGCAGGCAGATATGATATGACGTAACCTAAAGTCATCCTATATTAGATCCACCAAGGAGGTTAAAAAAATCTTTTTTAACCTCCTTGAATCCACCAAATCAAAGTTCTCTTCACAAGTATAAAATCTTTTAGATATTACGTTGCTGCTCTTTTGCAGTTTCAGTTTAATTCGTACATACATTCAAGCACACACAATACAAGCCATTAAATATTTATGTCGACGCGTTCTCGAGTTATGACAGCTTGAGGCACTTTACACCATCTTCTCCTCTCGTAGAGGAGTACCTAGCTTCGACTAAGGACCTCTCTCGTCGTTAAATAAAGGTCCTCTGTTTAAGGGCAGCCAAACAAACTTCCAAGGAACAAACCACCCAAACAAACTCCCCCCCCCCCCTCGGTCCGCGCGGAAGAAAACTGCATTGAAAACCCTTATTTTTCTTTCTTCTGCGTCCTATAAGAAGCTATTGCAAGGTAAAAAAGTAATTTGAAAGCAGCAAGAAAGCGTTAGACAGGCATCTAGTTTGGAATTGCGTCTCAACTATAGGGTGAAGACGACACAAATACATAAAATAGGGAAAGTTTGAGAAACCGGAAGTGACTTTTCGGGTGTAGCTCATAGTTAACCATTATGCTTTTTTTTTAAATGAAACGGCAGCCAAATGAAAGGACAGCCAGTTCAAAGTCTAGATCTTAACTCCTAACATTACATAATTGTACAATCTGTAGTTACTAGAACGCAAAGTCGTCACAATTATTTAGATAAAGACGCTTTGCTATCAGGTAAGATTTCACAAATGTACAGTGTGCACATGTGGCACGGCCTCGGTGCTGATTATATCATCAGGAGCTAGGAGACTCAGGCACTTTGCACATGGATTGCTAGAGGTCGCTGCTGCATAGTGCAGTTCGTTTGATTATACGACTGATCATGAGGTACACGGTCTAGCAGCGACTTCCAACGGTTGATATTCAAAATGCATACACTTTTGTTATTAGCTTCATGTTAAACTATTATCATAGCGTTATAATGACTCCATCCTAAAGTCTATTTTACTGTAATATTTTATTTTGATAAAAGATATTGTGAGAATCGTTCAGAAATTCACCTAGGATACTTTATGTTAACCTAGCTTACGGGAGAACAACCTCCTCCCTCTAAGGTTTTTTTCTCACCTGTTCGATGGTATTCATTTTGGCCAAATGACCGGGCTTGTTCCATGCTATCAATTCATTCTGAACGGCCTTGTTACATCCTAGAATGTCGTCTATCCTAAAAGCGCTTTTAGGATAGAAGCGCTTTTAGGATAGACCGGCATCCAAAATGTGCTTCTATCCTAAAAGCGCTTATGGGATATCCAGAACACGTCGCAAGCGAGGAGCGCATTCTGGATATCCTGAATGCGCTTCTGTCGGAGCGCATTCAGGATAAGCCGGCGTGTTTATCCAGAACGTGCACTTGTGGGAGGAGCTTAGTGTCTTAGGAGGCGGAGACTATCTTGTATGTGATTTTTCGTAGTCAACCCGAGGCCGCCATCTTTGTTCTCCCACGAGGTCACTTCCGGGTCTGATTGTGATAGAAGATCGCATATACTTACACCAAATCAACGTAGTTTGCAAAAACCAAATCATTTTTAGGGACTCCGTGGCCCGATCTAACCCTCACATAATCACGTAAAATCTAGGTTCAGCGCTTGCTTTATAAACTGCGTATTTCCATCACGTAGATTACGGCAGGTGTCGCGAGGTCGAACTAAATATGGAAACTTTGGTGTAAACAATCGCCAGAAGTGACCGCTGCCATTTTCTCGTGACGTGTTGACTGCATGGACCCAACACACCGAGGTAGTATCGCTATCTCCGGTTCGATAGTTCGAAACAAAACCAGAAGCTGAAATTCAGCAAACCATTAACAAAGTCAACCTGCACAGGAGAAGACAGATGTCGGCCGCCTTCGACAGGAGCGCATTCAGGATATCCAGAATGCGCTTCTTCGCTTGCGACGTGTTCTGGATATCCTAGAAGCGCTTTTAGGATAGACGCAGATTTTGGATGCAGATCTATCCCAAATGTGCTTCTATCCCAAAAGCGCTTCTAGGATATCCAGAATGCGCTCCTTCGCTTGCGACGTACTCTGGATATCCCAGAAGCGCTTTTGGGATACAGTACATTTTATCCCAGAAGCGCTTTTTAGGATAGACGACAAGATACTTTTCTTGTTAGACGAACATCTGCTTCTATCCCAGAAGCACTTTTGCGATAGAATACAACCTGGGAACTGAATGGCTTGGGGAATTGATCAATGTGCAGCTTGCTGGACGTTTTCACTGACTGTCATCATGTTTTATTATGGTACATTTTGTAATACATTTTATATGGTACATTTTGTAGTACATCTTGGGATGCACTATTGAGAATTGCTTTCTGTGTCTTCCATGCACAATTAGATTGATGAAAATCATATAGTGAGAATCAAAAGGACAAAATAGTGTTTAATCTGCATGGAATTAAGTTTGATAAATGTCCCATTATCTGTGTACACTGTATACATATTGTATTCAGCAGTGTATAATTACCTCTGTGCATTAACTTGCAATAAAGATAACTTCCATCAGAAGATTTGTCATCTTTTCTTTTCATATCCATGAAGGAGAAATAAAAGCTACTATACAGTACGACAGGGCTTTGAGAAATTTCATCACTAACTAAAAAGACTGTTGCAGATATATATCATCACATTCAGTCCCTCCATGCTTTTATTTCAGAAACAAGATGTCTTGAATAAATGACTCTAAATGGTGGAATTCGCACATCAGCCAGCATTCAGCGCAATTATCGCAAGTAGACTGTCGCGACGTCTCGCGATCGCGAGGTCGAACCAAATATGGAAACAATCACCGCTTGCGGTCTTGTCAATCACCATGATTGACGGCGGCAAAGAAGCGCGTCTGGGATATCCAGGATGCGCTCTGACTTAGGGCGCTTTTAGAATAGAAGCACATTTAGGATGCAGGCTTATCCCAGAAGTGTTTCTATCCTAAAAGCGCTTTTGGGCTAGAGCACATTTGGGATAGTACAGCCTCATGGTCATACCTTTTCCAGGCTACGTAATTTTGTGTGTTCTCACAGTCGGGAACGTTCTAGGCTATCATCCCATTTCGAATGGCCACATTAGATCGGTACTGACCTTAGTGCTGATAATTACATTCAAAGCAGAGAAAGCCCCAGAGGGCCGTGCGCTTTGAATATGGATCACTAGAGGTCGCTGCATGAATTTTGAATCGTACATGACATATTAAGGGGGCACACCCCAGTTTATTTGGGGGTTCAAATGGAGGCGGCACACCCTCAAGTCTAGCGAGCATCTCTTCCAGGGAATTATCCTGAAGCAAAATAACTGGTTATGGGGTGAGAGGATATTCCTTCAGCTACAAGACCAACTGAGTTCCGATCCTTCAACTTCTCTAATTTTGAAAAGATATAGGGAAAAACATTATTTTCATGTCAAAAATGATGCACTAAATCGGGCATTTTCGCATTGGATTAAACAGATGAAGAAGATTTTCCGGCAAGCACGACTGATACTGCCAGAAAGAGGAAAGTCTAAAGAGTAATCCAGCTAGTTATGAAGAAAATTCTAGTACTACAGATTTTTTATAATCCAAGACGTGCGGCATTGCAACTTGGCTCAACACAGCGCTTCAGAAGTCAATCTAGGTCACGGGCCTGTAATTACATTTAGGCGTAGGAATATCCCGGAAGTAAGGCGCGGACCAAAACACAATTTGCACCCAAAACACACCATTTCCTACGCTTTGCTGCCATGTAACTGTTTAATGTCATTTCGCAGGAAATAATGAGAAATGTCAAATCAAACATAGACCCTCGGAAGCCTTTCTTCACTTTTTTGTCGCGCACTACCTCGGAAGAACTGGAGTGTGCACCGTTAACCTTGCAGCCCTGTTGAGCTCACCTGTTAACATGGAAACGTTCTGTACTCCTCAGCTCTTGCAGACGAGATTGACGAGATAGACTTCTGTAACCATGGTGACGATTACTAAGGTGACATGGATGCGGAGAGAGACATGCAGTCTTCAGATGTTGTCCTCAGTAAACACATCGGTCAAAGATGCCTCTTCTTGTTAATAAGATTCAGCAGAAATATACTTGTAATTTGGTAACACAATTAAATCTGTATTCCTGGGTAAGTCTGGAGATTACTGCCGGATGTCCATTTTAGTGACATCTATCACTAGATTCTTCAGCATCACTAGGAAAGAGTGATGGATGTCACTCTAAGCAATCTCCAGATCTTATCCATTACAATAGACAACAAAACTGAATAATCTATATATGGAGAAGGAAAAGGGAAGATAGAAGGAAGATAAGCAGCAAAAAAACAGCCAAGAAAAATCTTTAATACACGTAAAATGTTTGCGCACTGTTACTGACTGAAGCAGAACGAAGACAAGGGAGGCACAATCAAGCAGATTTTTGTTTCTCAATCTATTTGCAGTATGAAAATTCATGATCTGCATTTGCAATGTATTACCACAGGACAAACAAAACAGAAATATCAAGGCTCCCCCTTCTACCAAGAAAACAATACCTCATGAAAATAAAACTATTTACAGTACATTGGAAAGTGCAGAATATAGCTGCATCAATTATGTTTCAAAATAAGTCCATGTAAATCTTGTATTCATTTATGGAAAACCAACCGCTATTTCATAATGACATTTGTGGTAATTCCTCACAGGAGAAATTTTCTTCGCATGGCACAATGTCAACAGACCAGTACATGATGACAAAGCCGGCTGCACTAGGATATATAAACATTGGAAAAAAGATTGAATATTGCGGTTTGGTATCAATATGATTGGAATATTTTATAGTTTGCACCTCAAAGTTAAGAATTCTGAGCCCAAGTATGATCCCTTTCTCAATTTTGCCTCAAGTATACACTGGTCAGTCTCATTTCACAAACTGACCGATTTAATCGTAATACGTCTAGTAATCGAAAATCTGCACCAGTGAAAACTGCACACATTGCATTGTAACTGTTTCATTTTGATATATACTACTTTTGATATGGATTTTGCGTAAAAATATGATTGGAAAGCTTTTTTATATTCTTCACGAAGCCAGAGTTTTAGATTCAAAAATTCAGCTACAGTTTGCATTTATCAGGTAAATGTCATTATAATCATCATAACCGTCATCTAGCCTGGGCTAAGTTCATTCTCCCTCTACTCTGTAGACCCACTCCGCCAAGCCTGCATTCTACTTTCACTCTAATTAAACATCACAATAGGTACCGTTAAAACAGACCAAAACTATGGTGCAACATGGATAGCTTATATTTTCCTTGATCTTGCACGTGCACTCCATAATGATTGATGGCATGATCACGCCTACATTACACATGCTCACATGTCGACGTCTTTCGTGTGATTGGGTGAACTTTTATATTTAGACTCAATGCATTAGTATGTACCGTAGCTCCTCCCTTTGGAAAAAAATGATATAAAGATTGAATGATATAAAGCGCGACATTGCCATTTATATTTCAGGCTACGAACACTGCCAATTTGTTCACTGATTGTTTCAATGTCCAGCTGTCGTTGTTGTTCTTTGGACAGGTTTTCAGTTCAAATACTTATTTTTTCCCCTTACTTTATCTAGCAATAACTGTGTCTATTGGTGCTGTGTTGGCCTGGTTAGGACTACAGGAAGGCTTGGACTGTAACTAAGGACTAGAGGACTAGTCTCTTGCGGCAATCCTTTGTTCTTAAGATCTTGTGGTCTTTTCATATCTTTTTTTTTTTTGTGACATTTTCCTTTAACTGCAGCACGAGTAACATCTACGGTGGCAACATGTGGTGGAAACTACCCCTTGTGATCTGCGCGGTGGCAGTATTCAACATCGGCTCAAATGCCGGTAGGTGAGAAATCATTCCAGACACAAGCAAAACGCTCTTAGCAAGTGTTCGCTTTCGAAAAGAAACTTTTACCGAAAGGCATATCTAAGGTGAGACGAGACGAAATCTGAAATCTAATTTTTTTTTTTTAAATTGTACCAACTTTACTGTTGTTGTTGGCATCCGTCTGTCTCGGAAGACAATGGTAGGCGGACGGGTTTAAGGCGACCCGTCTGCCTGGCCTGCACTTGGGGTTTTAAGGTGAAGGAGGGGTGTGCACGTCCTTCTCCACCCTCTCGTCCACTGGCACACTAGTCCTACAGGGGCAACTGTATGCAACGTGTAAGACAGCCCCAGCAGATGCAGGTTTGTTTATTGGAGTTTCCGTCTCCTAGGAGGACTTCCGACCAAGGATGCAAGGTCCGGGGTTCAAATCCGCTTGCCGTGTCACCGATCTTGTGCCCTTGGGAAAGGCACTTTACACGACTTTCCTCACCTAACTCAGGTGTGAATGAGTACCTAGCTGCGGCTAGTGGCAGTGACAGGCCTTTGTGGTGGTAAAAGGCCATAGGGGCATGTTCGGGCATGACGCACCCGCCATGACACATGAGTCAGGGGTAGGAGGAACCCCTTGAATCCCAACTTTACTAATGGTTTGTTTCATATGGCTAAATGTTCTAAAACTTGTTGGACATACACAACTTCCAATGATTGTGTTATTTATGAAGTGCTTTATAATCTTGAAAAGGTGAATGCAGGTCTACGTTGGGTAATTAACAAATACAAACCCTAAGATCTTCTTTTAAGAATTGATTTTGCAACAAAGGTCCTCTTCCCTTAATTGGCAACGCAATAGATATCATTTGTTGTGCTAACTTGCTGTTGAAGAAGATTTTGAGAACAAGTCCAGACGCAAGAAAATAAACAAACCCCTTATGTCTAACTGGCAATGGATCTGTCAACACCAGCGGAGCATACGATGACGCACTTCCGCCCTCTGCTTTCAGATCCAACATCCGTATTGAGCGATGAGCCACGACACCGACAGAAAAGGAACTTGTTGCAGTTTGGGAGAATGACATGGAAGGTAACCGGGCGCTTTCCCCTGGACTACAACAACTACGGCTGCTACTGTGGGTGGGGCGGGGCAGGAATACCTGTGGACGGCATTGACATGTACGTACATACTCTTCCATCGAGGGCGTTATGATATTGCCTTTGAATCACATACTAAAGTAGAAAGGCAACAGTTGAAAACAAATGCAGAATATTTCAACCATCTCCCAACCCATTAAAAAATGGACTGTTCCAAAAGTGAACCTCAAAACAAGTCGATCTCTGTGTGAGAATCGACACTTTGTGTGGCGTTTCCACACTTCATCTAAATAATTGGACTTTGAACATAATACATATCACCTCGGTCCATAATTGAATTTTGAACAAAAAAACACCTCGCGAGAATGGAACATTTCGATGGTACCTACATGTAAAATTAACAACACTTCCGGTCAAAAGAAAAAAAGAATTTTGAATCACCACCACGTCCAAAATTGATTTCATAAAGTCACCAGCTCCATGCTGATTAACCTTTTTAAAGTATTGTTTTTTCTTCTAGATGCTGCAGAGACCATGACGCATGTTATCGTAGAGTGAAGTGGCCCAAGTGGGCCACATACAAGTATGCTGCTGCCGCTGGAACCGTGACGTGTTGTATGTACATGGATCCATTGGGAAAACTTTTTATCACTAACTGATTGTTTGCACGGTCAACATTTGTTTTTATCATTATTTGGCAGGAAATGAGTGAGCTGTCGATACAATCCGTGATGTTATTCATCCACTCAAAATTATTCAATTAACTTTCTATCACCACAGTTGATCCACCCGGATCCAACAAACGTGCAGTGTGCGATTGTGACCGGACGGCTGTTCTGTGCTTCAACGCAAACGTGTACACACCGGCAAAGCCACCCTGCCGTAAATACATTTCTTTTTTCCCCACTATGCCACGCGTGTGCATGCAGTAAAAGCAATTTGTGATAGTGCTGCTGCATATTATGTCAATTTAATCAATTTGTTGCAATGAGAGCTGGTACTTTAAATGCAAATGTAAGCTGGAAGGAGACAATTAGAGCTGTATGACCTCAACTTTTTTTCAAAAGCACCTGGCCTAGGGTTGTTGTCTGGAGTTACTGAAACATATGAATCTTATTTCTTTATAGAATTTAAGAAACGTTCCATCCTGCCAAATTGTTGCTTCATATAAACCCGTGTGCTCAACGTATCTATATGTATAAAATCATGTTGTACGGTTGCGAAACTTGGGGCAAGGATTATCTGAATGACTAATGTCCTATCAAAATAATCCAGAACAGATTCTAGTAACTCGACATGTAGAGTAGAGCTTGGTATATACCCAGTTGGTGTTGATGTTTCAATTCGTATAGTCAAATACTGGCTACGACTCAGACAATTAAACATTTCTTCACATCTGCTACAAGTAGATGCACTTCTATCACAGCAATATTTACCAGAGAATAGTCGCAGGAAAAATTGGATTCATCGTGTAAAGAATGTACTGGTACTTAATAACAGCGGTTAGTCATACATCTGGAATTCAGACATCATTGACAACAGCCTTCCATGTATATTGTTAAGGAGAAGGTTGAAAGACATCTATATTCAAACTTTCTTTTACAAGTTATCTGTAGACGAAGAAAAATTGAATTATACAAAATATGAAAACAGCATACAACATGGAAAACTACTTGTGCCATAATAATTTTGAATGCCACAATTACATTCAATCACTCCATCTTTGCATGTTATAATCTAGATTATCCCCTTGTAATTAGCACACATACAAACATTTAATGTTAGAACATTAGTATTTGTTTCTTTTTCATTTGCAATTTGCCCCATGGGCACAAATTTGCAATAGAACATCATGATGCCGTATTATTGGTAGAAGATGGTAGAAGATGAAGTGCACTTCACTGTTGATTGCGATATGTATGCGAATGACAGAAATACTCTATTTAGTTATATAGAAAGTAGATTCCCTCATTTTAGATACATGAGTAGCACTGACAAGTTTATATTTCTCATGCGTTTTGACAAACCGACAATAGCGAAACCCATACAGTCCTACATTTTCACTATCACCAAGAAGCGAGAAGAAGCCGAACTTTTGTGTTAGACTAGATTTGTGACACTTTTATGTATGTATATATCCTGACTTGTTGTGACCTGTACTTAGCCCGGTTGGGCAAAATTGTACAATAAAGGTCTTCATTCATTCATTGTTGAAGGTAATTGCAAACCGCGAGGCTATGGGTCCGTCGGAGCAATGTTTTCTACATTTCATCTGACCTGTCGACACAAAACAGGTTTTATTCAATCCATCAGTTTTGAAATGTTCACTTGCTTACAGCTCCACCTCCACCTCCACCACCACCACCTCCACCTGGTGAGGAGGAACCAACTAGTTATGAGGAACCAACTGAAGAGCCAACGACCATCGGTGAGAACATTTTTTCTTCGCCCTTAGCGCCGTAGTGTAGCATAAGGCATAAAATACAGTCTCACTCTTTATCTGTGATTTGAAATATGTCCATAAAATCAAATTGGTTCAGACAAAGCTTTCATGGGTACAAAGTTTGCACATAAGCTGTCAAAGGCTGGCAATGACACAAATCTTTGTGTTCATCTTTGAATTGAAGACCAGTGTCCTGTGGATCTCATGTTCCTGATTGACGGATCCTATAGTATCGGTCGGGAGGGATTTGAGAAGGCTAGAGACTACATCTCATACATCGTAGGATGCTTCAGCGAAGACACCGATATCAATGTAAGTAAACAATTACCAAGTTTGCATTTCGTTTTCTTCCAGAAATATACATAAATATAGACGTAAATGTAGCTCAATTAAGGCCACAGCAAGTAAATTTTATGGATGACGCCCAAGGCAGGCTGCACAGATAATGAGATCAAGGCTACCAGTCTAATGTCACTTCTACATACAGTTGTTAGATTACCACACAACCTATTTACCTATTTCGGTCTATCTGACCATCCATGAAGAAAATCCTTTTTTTTTCTGAAATAAGGTGAAAGTTAATCAGCGCGCGAATGTCACCCATAAAATTTACTTGCCGTGGCCTTACAACCAATCCCTTTTACTGTTTTAAATGCATTTCTGCAAAGTAAGACATCATTTTTTAAAGATATTATAACATGTGTACATGCATTCAGTGTACAGCTCATACTTTTGTTTTTTTCCGTAGATGATGTCTTGGCTTTTAATAAATTGTAATCTATTGTACTCTCGAGATATATATGACGCATACATATATCCTGCAGGTCGGTGTTATCCAGTATAAATGCTTACCAAATGTCGACATACCACTGGGCAGTTACACGGACATCCCGGGTCTCCAGAACGCCATTCTCAGCGACGTGGAATTTAGTGGTGGTCAAGGCAAAACCGGAGCAGCCATCAACCACATGACATGTGCGGTAGGACAATGTTGCTGATAATTATTTAGGTGACGCCATGTTAACTGCATGATTCTTAAGAACTGTTTCTATAGATTTTTTATCAAAATGATGCAAGTTGCGAAGTGGAAGGAAAATATTGTTGAGGCACATCACAACTTTTCTCTTAAACCTTTAGCTTACCTGGTCTGTAACCCAATATCATTGTATATTTAAACATTGATATGCAATACTTAGAAAGCCAATGTACAGACCAACTACCAATGATATTTCTTAATAATATTATTCACAAACCCTTTTGCATCCTTCGTGTATTTTCAGACACAGTTCCGCGAACAAGTTCGAAAGGTTGCTGTTGTGGCCACAGATGGAAGCAAGCGAGCTAAAGAAATTGCATATGTGAGTTAAGTCACGTTTTCTTTCATGTCAGCTTTGCCTTGCGGTCTGAATCAAGCTTTACAATACTTGCCAAAAGTTCCCATTCTCTAGAAACGTACTCATTTAACGTTCCTACAGATCTGGTCTTTTCCATTACAAATCTTTGTGGGGGGAGACAACATTTTCACTCTTACCCTTTGCAATTGATCGTGATATTAAACATTAACTGTGCTAGACTCTAACTTGAATCCGTCATTGTACTGAACTACCTACAGTATAATGAATACTGGATACTACTGCTTCTACTACTGATATGATTGTATGAGGGGAAAAAGGGACATTACCTATGGCGAGCCACGGGTCCAATCTGTATGCCGCATATCCATGTGATTGTGTTTACACTAAACAGTAAGGCACTGGCAGCCATTATTTGTGGATTACAAGTATTTGTAACTATATTGAACTGCAGTGATTAAATCGGTGCATGTTTGTGCTTTGTTTTTCGGTACGTTTTGTGCCTCTGCCAAAAGGAACTTTCAATGTAAGAGAAAGGTAGTTTCATTGTAAGATTTTGCCAGTTTAGTCAGTGACAAAGCTTATATTTCACCGCATTCAGGACAGTGAAGAGTCGGTTGAGTATGCTAAAAAGGCAAGAGACGCCGGCTTTGAACATCGCTACTGGAAGGGATCTCTTCATCAACGAGACTGCACTTGCCATCATTAGTGATGATCCCTCGCGAGTTGTTAATCTAGACCTGGACTATCCATGTGATGTTGCTGCCATGATCGAACAATGTGGTACGATTTTCAATTTTTGAAAATGTTTATAGCGTTTTAAACCTCTAGTAGTGAGGTTGCAACCTAAAACAGAACCGCGATTTATATTTTTATTTGTAACCAAATCATGTTGGTTGTAAACAAGTAGCACTTGTGGTAATGAATTTAAACTGTCATTGTTTTCACTTTGTAGGCTGCTCAATTATGAATAAGGAACACTGAAAAAGTTGGAATTCATTATGCAACAGTATGAGGGAGAGAGCTCCATACGTACATGCAACTTGTGCAATCAGTGAAAATTAATGTAGGTGCGGTACAAAGATGAGTTTTGTCTTTTCAAGAATCCTTCACAAGGAAGTTACGTAATGAAATCAAATTGACCATCATGTGTCAATAGAAAGCCATCATGTGAATGTATTTGTGATGTAGCTATTTTAGCGAATGCGAGATTGAAAATTGTTGTGTTTCTATGAGCATAGACAAACTAGCAACAAAGCCAACATGCTCAGAACTAATACCCATTCCATTATTACCCTGCAGCGCCATGACATCACTTTCCAGCTCTTGGAACTTATTGGCACCATGATGAAGAATCGCCAGCATAGTTTAAGAATTCATGGCAAATTATCTAAAATCACTTGGTTTAAGTTTATTTTACGAAGTATATTTGCACCTTTAAGCATCATTTCCTGTCTATTTTAATTCTGTATTTCTAATAATAGCACGGTTATATTGATCGAAATACACAATGTACTTAGTCTTTTTGCACCTGTAATACGCATGATACCTGCCATACGTGGTCGTATGATGATACAGAAAACAGTTGACCCGGGTATTTTGCCTCTACACATTAAGGGCATCGGACCGCATCCAAAGCTTAAATAAATGTGGAACCTCTTCATATACTGATCCTGTCTTCTCTCTTTAGATACATGATTACAACCTTCAGGGGACTCGAAGTGCATTTCATACAGATTTTTGTTCAAGTGAGAACTATTCCACCACGGCTGGTCTGTGTTGCTAAGGTGTAATAATGCATTATCTGGGTGAGAATAATTCACCACCTTATACAATATTTCTGCTTTGAAACACAAACACACACACAACAAGGAACAGCACAACATCTCCATGTCATATACGTAGTCTGAAACACGTAAACAATCGTGACGATAGGGTAAGAAAAACTACATAAATCACGCAGCAGGAAGTTGCCAGCCCTCAGGCAAAAAACTATCGATTCTCGTAGCCTCCGTAGCAGGCTCTTTGGGGCCTTTTTTCGGCTCATAACACACTTTTGCAGGCCATTTCTTTTTGTACTGCGTCGCTGATTGCCGGCCATCGCTGGCCAATGGATCAGGGACGGCCGGCAATCAGCTACCCAGTACAAAAAAAAAATTGACAAATCGTAGATAAGAAGGATGGGCTTATCAAGTGACTATCATCAAGAACGTTGACTGGGTCAGTCTGTTTTGACGTACTGATATCATAGACAGTCTTATTGATCTACTGTTTGTTACTTATACGTACCCAAAACTTGGATTTATATGAATATACCAGATGGTGGGTGGGATGCGAATGACGGACCAGACCATTAACATCAGGAAATGTGGCACAGTGTAGGCTGCGCACTCCATGCAAACATTGCCTAGAAAATGTAACTGGCAACGTTTCAAAATCGCGAAGAATAAGTGTCGATGTCATGATGGACAAAAATATTAATCCTAAAACACATCAAGTCTAACGATAATAAAAACTTCCTAACAATGGCTAAGCCTGTGGCTGCATAGCCGAGAGTGATGTTTTGCCTGAGTAGTATGTATACGTAATAGGACAGACAGGGCACTTGGTAACATGTAAACATAGTCGTGGGTGCAAAGTCTTGCTCATCTGGTCACCGCATCCCTTGCTATCCAATAAAAGACTTCATCGAGATATCGAATGATCGTGTTTTGAGGGAGAGGGGTACCTTTCGATGGTATCAAGTCTCTTCTGGAATTGGGAGTTGTTTCATTGATGCCCTAGACCACGAGAGAACCAAACACATGTATGTATTTCATTCATGCATATGGTAATTTGTTTAGTCAAGCACAGCTTCAAACCACACTAACCAATGTTGTGGGCAGGAGAACCATACAAAATAATTTGACACATTCTACAATGGCGACCTCATGCCTCCATGAAATATGTAGAGCTTTGTAAACTTCATGCAATTGTCTTTAACATGATATATGCATGGTGTTGTTCATCATTGACTAACAATACACATGTCACAATTATAAAATTCCCATCATCAATCATTAAGCGGTTTTGCTATTTTTACATAGATTATGCAAATAAGTTCCTCGTTTGCATATTCGGTATCTGCTTACATTCCACCTATCATAATTTACATGTGTAACATTTATCGATGTCCAAATATTAAAAAAAAATGGGATTATACGATTTCCTTATCAATTCATGTCCTCATTTGCATAACATGTATATTATGAACATCTTTGCCTAAGCTACCTGCATGCCTAAAGTGATGTCAATCCGTCAATCTGCAGTTATCATCTTTGGAATGTCTTGACAAAAAACGCCCCTGCACTTCCAAAATTACATGTTAGGTGGCTGAAACTTGCTCCACTTTTTTATGATGCTGAAAGTTATCTACCACCTAAATGTCAAGACCATATGTTTGCGACAATAGATACAGTAAATAAAAACTGCTGTGATATGATATTCTCGTTAATTATGCAAATGTACTCTTATTTTTGCATCATTAGTATTTTATTTTGTACAACATTGTCTGAGGTACCTACATACCAAGAATCATGAATCTCAGTTGTTCCATGCTTGAGTTATTTTCCTCAGAAGTTGTTGACAAAAAATGCCCCTGCCATCCAAAAACTAGCCGCTAGGGGGCCCAAACTCGTGTCACCTCATAGCTTGTTCAGAACACGAAATAGCAAAACAGGAAGTTGCGCTGCAGTACCAAGAGAAGCCGTTCGGGGACCAAAATCTAATCATTTCCAGATTTCGTCAAACCCTACCAACACACGAAGTATGAAACCAATCCACACAGCCGTTCTTGAGATATCTTGAGATATCACACACAGACAAACGCTACTGAAAATATAACCTCCATGACATTTCATGGAGGTAATAATTGATTGATACATCGGTACATCTGCCAAGAGAGACAACGATACCATGCTGTGAAAACTAGTACTAATGCCATTCATTTAAACAACATTACTACACAGGGCAATGTGCTTTCAAAAAGGATCCGACCGGGTAGTAACTGTTGACTTAAAATAAGGCACTACAAACAGGCCCACATCTGCATTGGCCGACAACCTGCATTACCAGGACATAGTGAAGAGTATCAGATTAATGAACACACCTCATCCTCTGGTGAGAAGTTTGAAATTTACATATTTCCGCATAACCTACAAATAATCTAGATGCGGCGAGAAAAATACATTCCAGAACTGTCGTGCCAAGTTCTATACTATCATTTATTTCAATTTCAACAATAATACGATGTTGGTAAGCCAAAAATGATACTTTTGACAGCAGTAGAAATGTACCTGGTGATAACAACATAACTGTTCATTATACATAAGGGTATGCGTACCTCAAAGCAAATAATTTTTTAGTATCAATACGCAATAGTAGGAGCAGCGGACGACAACATATGAATCCCAGACAATTTGTTATTTACAACACCACGAACATATACCTACGCCAAATAATCATACCTTTATACATTGTCATTGACTCCTTCATGTACATGTTTCAGGCCATGGAAACAAGGCATTTTAAGAAAATACTGTGCGATCTTGGCGTCCAGTCATGACGAGATAGTTTTCAGATCTGTGTGGTGAACATTTGAGGGAACAAAGCTTGTTACAGTAAATCCAGAAATGTTTGCGGTGTTTTTGTGGTTATAATTTTTGAGGTCACTCCGAATTCATCATCAACGCGAATGTTCATATCAATCTATTGCTGCAATATTCGCACTGCAGTCTTCCAGCCGCAGACTAAAAACGTGAGAACATGAGAAATGGTTCCCTCATACGGTCCATCACAAAATGACGTTCTCGTAATAAATTGCCAACTTACAGCACATTAGAGAGGACAAAATCAATAAGCTTGTCGGGGGAGTCATAGGTGGTATTTGTTTACATAAACATAAGTTTTATTCATCTCAAACAATTTACCCAACTTTGACTAAAAGCATGATATTTACATTAACTTTTCGTCCTAATATTTTGGGCACTGGAAAATTTACACAACTTGAAATCAGTGCATTTCACAAATTTTTGTCTGTGTTTTCGTCCAAAGGCCGCCAGAAGTACATTGATCGACAGGGAAATGAAAACAAGCAACGCAAAGAGTGTGTCAAGATTATATATCATTGAAAGAATTTACCCAACTCTGACTGAAAGCATGATATTTACATTAGCTTTATGTTTTGTTGTTTTTGGTAGGGAAAAGTTTACACAACGTCTGTTAAAATCAATGCTTTTAATATATCCTTTGTGTATGTTTTCGTCAAAAGGTATACCAGACGTACTTTTGGCAGGTAAATGAAAACATGCGACGAGAAGATTGCATCATACATCCTTAATGTCAGGCTGCACTCAAGTCACTGCCACTAAAAATACACTGTCTGGCAGCACTCTGACCGTCCGTTCTGACCAAAAAAGCTTTCCAGAGATTACAGCAGCAGTTCAATCTCACTTACATGTAGCACCCAGTAGTTTTGAAATGATACTTCAGTGCATGTGTAATAGATGTAAAAACTCGTGCATGCGTGTGTTTGTGTGTGTGTTTGTGTGTGCACGTGTGTATATGTGACGTGAGTGTGTGAGCGTGATTTCTTATGTACATGTTTGTTTGTGTGTGTGTTTGTGTTTCGAAGCAAAAATATATTGTATCAGGTGGTGAATTATTCTCACCCAGATAATGCATTATTACACCTTAGCAACACAGACCAGCCGTGGTGGAATTATAGTACTCACTTCGAATTCAACCATAGAGTAATTTTGTACCTTGATATTTTGGGCCCCGGAAGGTTTACGCAGCTGATAAAATCAAAGCTTTTAACATATCTTTATTTGTACGGTTTTCATCAAAAGAGTATTATCATCAGACGAGTGCAGTTGTGAAAATAAGTATGCATGATTGAAGTAAACTGCTTCAAAGGCCTGGGTTGGTGATATGAAAACAAACAGTGCCAATATTGCATCATGGCCATACATCCGTGATGCCAGGTTGTTTTCAAGTCGCTGTCGTCTGGATGTGAGATCGCGTGGCGTAATCGGCAGCGCTTTGGGTGCGTTCCAAAGAGGAACCGAGTTCGAAACCTGCCATGTCACAGATTTTATGCCCTAATGGAAAAGGCACTTTACACGACTTCCCTCACCTCACTCAGGTGAAAAATGAGTACCTAGCTTCGGCTAGGGCCGTCCCTCAGATAGGAAGTGAATAGAATAGTTCCATCAAGGAGTTTGGTTCAATTTCAGATGTTTCAATTCGAAATGTACCAGTTCGAAGTTGAGAAAATGTTGTTTCCTCGAAAAAAAAATTGTAACAACAGCAATTCTAACGTCCGAATCAGGTATTCGAATTTTCAACCGTGCCGCACTCGGCCCGCTCGAAATTGTTCGATTAATTCGAAGAAAGCCCGTGTGATACAACTTAGAGCCCCGTGTGATACAGAAAGTTATCACACGGTCCAGAACACCTATATCGAACGTTTTCGCGGCCCAGGTATGACATCATACATGTTATCACACAATATTTTGTTAAAAGGTGATATATGTCAATGATTAGCCGACATGTGACAAGACGACATGTGACAAAATCATATAGAACCTACTGTGCGAGCTCAAAAACACACCGAAAATGATATAGATAAAACATATCCATATTATGGCCAGAATGGCCAAGGTTATGTTTTGGGCTTGTGCGTGTGTTTGTCCTCCCGTCTGTTAACAGCATAACTCGAGTAGCCTTCGATGGATCCTGATGATATTTTGTAGGTGGGGAGGGATCGGGAAAATGAAGGTCGAGTTCGATAATGGCACCCTAGTGGCTTGCTATTTACTGCAGCGGAACCTCCATTTTTTATATCTCTTGTTCTGGACATGCTGTGGTTGTGATTTTTGAGTGGTAGCTAGCCCTCAGGGCAGAGAGTGAGTGCTGTGAGATTGGGCCTCCGAACCAAAATTAAGGGTATGAAATGTACATAAAAATCTCAGTCTGAATTCTACTTCTTGCAGTGAAAGTTAGGTACACTGTCATATCCACTTTCACTACATGGTCTCAAATGGAGAATATTACAAGAATAGAACACGCCAGTGACATCAAAAGATCAACTCTACCCTTCAACTCCCCCACGAAAAAAATACCCCCCTCCTTCCACACCAACATGCACATCACACATGTACCTCTCCACACTCCCTACAAAGACTAATGATTATATTTTGGCCCCCTAGTAAGTCATTTTCATAAAATTTACACAAGCTCTTTATATTTCATGGGGGTATTAAACGTTAGGTCGCCAAACTCTAGTTGATAAAGGTTTATGTGCCTTTATCAAATAACATATAAAATAAAATCTTTATGTCTACATCTTTCTACAAAACAAACCTACCATAGTTTATTTGGCAAAGGTATGTGTTCGTGGAACTCTAGCTTGTGCTGTTTTTATTGTGTGTAAGTTGTGATTGTATCCGGTTTCTAATAGTGTGCGTGCGTGGATGGGGCTAAGCTTATAAGTATGTGGGGGTGTGGGGGGTGTGGGGGAGGAGAGAGAGTAACTATACTATTGCAGGATAGCTTTCAAACCTGTGTGGCGACCATTTAGGAAGTGTGGCCAATGATATGCATGTTACATTAGTGTTTATGGACGCCAGCATGAAGAAAGTTCGATTTGCATGTTCTAAAAGTAGTACGTTGGATGTCTTAAATAACTCGTCTTTACCAATTTCCTAACTATGACGTCATTGTCGTCAAACTGGATATTAACAAAGACTTATGAACAGATACATAGAGGCTTGTAGCAACACCTCAGTTACATTATGTAAAGACGTGTTCATGTTGGTACGAGTTGAGGAAAGAAACATGCATGTTGATTTTTCACTGTCACTATTTATTACACGTTTCTTGGATACATGATATATATACATATACATATATATATATATATTATCTTGGGTACATAATTCAGCGCTATATGATAAATATGGAAGCCATCAATAGTTAAGTTGCAATCGTACTCTAGTAGTTCATCTACGATACACCAGTTCATGTACAAACTAGGTAAATATGTGGACTTTCATAGTTGACCGGTACCATAATGCCATTTGTGCATTATCCGCATAGTAGTGAAATCAATGAAAATATCGATCGATTTAGCAAAGAAGACGAGTACTGTGTACAGATATGAAATATATGAATAACAGAGATAGATAAAAAGCATTGCCATAATGGGCATACAGTTGCAGATACAGTTGTTTTCGTACCATCGAATAATAAGTGACAGTCGCGGCGATATTTTATATATCCTGATTTGTTCAGACATTGCAGTATCGTTATTAAAAGCGAGCTTTTACATTGACAGCAGTATACCTCGAATAGAGCACGTTAAACATTCTTATAGTAGCATTCAAAGGGCCTTTAGTTGTTTGTTGCTTTTGCGGGTAACACAAGTTAAATGTCTCTTTCCGTCTCCTAAAGTGATTTTGAGACTTTGAGGGTATGCTCACATGTCATGTACATGCAATGGATTTTAATTCATTACAATGGAATGGGACTACCCTCTAGTATTTACATCAACTGGTATACTATATAATTAAGGATTTCCTCTGTGCTATTTTTATGATTTCCCAGCATACTAGTACCTTCCACCTTTACTACTTAAACCATCTCTGGAGTAGTTTAACGACATAGTGGCTGATCATCTTGGGTGTCGAATCAAAAGGGTGAAACATTTCAAGTTATCAATCCTGTCATTTCACTCTTAGGGCTCCCTTGGAAATCAGTTACTACGTTAACTGAAGGGACTACCCTAAAGATCAATAAATAAAATAAATTAGGTATTCTGATTACGTTTCGGAAAAATGCATTTTCATTACTTGATCCATTGAAATTTCTAATTGCAATGACAGTCAAAATGATTCCGTGAAAGTTTTGGTTTTTGACCTTCGTTTAAATTTGGCTTCTAACAACATGAGTTGAAATATTTTACCCTATAAAAGACAAGCTATCACTCGAGTTATTTTGTTTCTAAAACCTAAATTAAACACTACACCAGATACCACTACTTAAGCCACCGAATTTATATACATTTACCTTAAATCCATATAATATATCTCCGTTACAATTAGTTACCTCAATTTTATTCTATTCATACCTTTAAGTATAGCTACTTTGGCCAGATATGGTTTAATAGGTAATCAGGCAAATCTGGGTCTTCAATATATCATCATTATGCCTACCTCAGTGTTTACTTATATAAATTCATATATATTTTTATTCTGAACTTGACTATTGATGCGAAATGATCGAATGGATTCTCGGAATGTTCGATGGTAAAGATGGTGAAATGGTACAGTTGTCGTATAGGTTGCAGTGTAACAAATATCAGACAAATGTTTTCATTCCAAGGAATAAGTGGATGCTATTGTGAATAAGGCTATTAGCTTTTTAAAAGGTTTTTGTTCAGGTCCATTGTTTGAAATTTTCATTAGCAGCCCTTCACATCCTTTCATTGCACAATTTGATTCAGATTTTAAGTTTTGCCATCACCAATCTTTTGTGTATACCACTTTCCCATTTTTATTTTTACGTTTCCAACTATTAAACCTCCCCTGCCTTACCTATGAAATATTATTGAGTTGATGTGACAAGCTAACAGGTATTTTCAACTGTCTATTTCATCTGTAGAAACTAAGAATCACTGGGGACTTGTCAAGATTCCAAGCATCAATTATAACGCCAGCAAACTCGAATGTAATTTTGAACAGCCCGACTATTTTGAATAAACCTAAAGTATGTGTCCCATACATTAGGTGTCGAATTCTAATAGATGTCATGGGGTTAATGGTCTGATTTGGGAAAATATGTTTGTTGACATTGTGCATTACTTTTTAGTGTATCAGTATTTTCATGGAAGGCATAAAATGTATTGCACATCCTCTATATATGTGCTTGTTGTTTACTCATGACTTAAGCTGTGAAAGATATACAGCTCTTTTTCAGTCTCTATTATGCTTGAAGTTTGTTGACACAGGCCAAAGACGTCTTTCATATATGCCATGTTCAGTGTTCAAACCAAATTAAATCAAGTCAAATCAAATCAAATTAGCTACGGAAGACAGCTGAACAGAAATTTTCTTTGATTTAGTCCAAGCATTTCTGATTCTTTTAATGTTTGTAATTTCAGTCAGTAATGTATTATGTGGCGTAGATATGATTTTGCTTCTTTAAAACCTACTGATAGAGTTGAAGTATTTGGGATTTGATATTCAAGGATTAATCATGGTACACTTTGCAGATTCCTTTCAATGGATTCTAATCTAGACGTATGTGAAGGATATTGGACATATACGGTAAGTATATGTCCAATATCCTGCTATCACACAGAACAATACAAGTACTCTCATTATTGATGTCTTGGGTGAGATTTACTTATACTCCGTTGATAGTTCTACTTTGTAATTTTTGTTGAAATTTTTTTTGCTTACAGTGGGTTTCTTTAGTTGTCATCATCATCGTCATCAATCTTGTCGGGGAAATCTGGCAAATCACCATAATCTGCAGGATAAGACAGAGATATCATAAGTATGAGGTAGTTGTAGAAAACAAGACAGACACAAAAAACATCAATATTTGTTGAGGTAGTGTCAATACATACATAAGATAATGAAATTTATGACAATGCTGCAACTGCAATAAACAACAGCAGCAGATGTTAAATTGTACATGCTACATGATTATAACATATTAAAGTGACAATACTCACATCGTAATTTTCTTTGTCTAGTCTAATATTCTCTATTGCAATACTAGACTAAAAGTACACTCTTCATGATACGCACCGCACAGGGTAGTCAGTGTACGATTGGCGAGTGCACAGGGGTCGTCCTTGCTGAATACGTTGTATGTTTCACCACCGATGGCCACAAGCGCAGTGTCGTCCACCAAACTCGGGAATCCGTTGCCCACACTGTACAGGGTGATTCCTGCGTCCCTAGCAGCTTCAGCTTGAGCTGCGTAGTCATCCATAGTTTGTGCCCTTCCGTCTGTTATGACAATCGCCGTTCGGGGCACATCGTCTCGGAACTTAGACTATAGGCATATAAACATTACAACGTTAGGAAAAAAAACAGCAAGTAGAAAATAAACGCTGTGTCCCCAGGCAATAGGTCATCTTACTGTAACATTTTCTTTTTGGTTCCTTTTGAATGATAAATGATCAAAAGAAAAACTTTGTGTTGTGGTAGAGCTTTTAAAATAAACAAGAATAAACAATTTGGTAACTTGCAATTTTGGTCATAGACACTTGGTACAAACAATAAAATATACAAGCATACACCTTCCGAAACCTGGTATATCATCTCTAATATGATCCCAATGGCATGTTGCAATACATCAGCAAAAGCTGTGACACGAACAATACATGCCAGAAATGGTACCCTCTACAGGCTCTACGTGCTGGAAAACTGGTAAAAATTGGCCAATTAGACAGATAGCCTAGATCGCAAACCATACTCCTCGGTCAGCTACATAGTCTGGCATGTTGTCTGTCTATTAGGTCAAATAATATCTACTTCTCCTCCAGCGAACCTTTTAAGTCTAGTAGAGGCACTCTTACTGTTTCTTTCATGTAACGAATGGCATGTCCGGTGTGGGTGAGGCCCCCGGTGCGCTTCAAAGACTCGATATCGTCAGTTAGACCGGCGTCGCCTGCTGAGTAGGTACCAAGAGGGATGGTTGCATTCGCCTTTTCGCTGAATTGAATCACTCCAACCTATATCGTTTTTAAACAATTGAATATTAGCTGAATTCAGTCCATAACTGAATGGATTATATACGTTATCTGCCCCGTCAATTGTCCAAGTTAATTGTACAGATGAGATCTATCACAAGATCAGTGACCTGATAACAAACAAGAGTGCTAAATTGCAGGTACATGGGATCTATGACCAAGTCACCTTGGAAAGAATACGAGAAACGTAATGCAACCTAACTTCAATAATCTTATATTACTGTCATATTTTCATCTTAATTATGATATTTAGCTGCTTAGATCTCGACCCGTAACGAATTGGACGTCGCGTTGCACTTAAGTAGCTGAGGAAAAATTATCGAGCTTCGTCCTCAATCTGAGGTCGGCCAGATGAAAAGATCATTGGTCATTAGATCATAGACAGTAGGGTTTGAAGATTTTAATTAGAATATATTCTATCAAAAACTCACATTGACATCATCGTCATCATAGCATTGGACTAAATGTGTCGTGTAAGACATGGCTATTTCAAACGCTTCTTCCAGTATGCTCGAAGAATCGTCAACGGCGACAACGACGTCGATCCTACAACCTGCATACACGACACCATTTGTAATTAGCTAAACTGAATGGTAGTGGCAGATAAGTCATTGTGTGCACAACTTATCTTTTGATGTATTTAGCTATTTCTTTTTTTTTAAATAATTTTCAAAGTAAACAGAGTGCCCATTGGAAAGCGTTGTACATTTCCTATTTCACTACCCTGCCTGCAGCTAGCAAAGCAAGCTTAATTCAGAACCAGTTGCATTCAGGTTCTATTCTTGACCTGAACAAGCTTAAGTCCGTATTAACCTACAGCTGCTACTGACCCAACCCAAATTTAGCAATGTTTTCCGTTGCTGTTGTTGTATCCATTTTTGTCATTTTTACTTATGTGTGAGCTGTAAGGATAATATCAACAGATGCTAGGGTCCTTCGTCACTGTGGTCTGTACCTATTCATGTTTATGATAGGTATAAAAAGTAAATCATAATTTGAACAAATTCTGTTGCTTCTTTGAAAGGTCGAAACGCTGCCAGCGTCAAACGATCATATACGACAGTGAGGTCTGGTATATCCATAATATAAACAGTGATAACAGATTTGCAAGAATGTATATTAATGTGTGTGCGAACCTCTTGGTGCATCCATGGCCAGTGCGGGTATACAATTACGCCATTGAGGGGAGAGCCCTGGTCGGGTAGGAGGATATGCAGGATCACACTTTTGGCCAGAAGGACAGGGGAATGTTTCACAGGAACATTCTTGAAGGACGCGTATCTACAACAGTGCATTGACGAAATACAATGTGCGTTTAAGATCCGGTGAAGATTGCACGGTGATTTAAAACAAATGTCTCAATATCATAAAAGTTAAGTTGAGGAAAAACTCCAAAATATGTACATGTCTAAAAACGACAAATCAGAACAAAGGTAATCGTGTTTAATTCACAAGCTAAAAATACCCTCTTCTACCATGGGATGACTAATCTAGTAGATTATCAGGAGAATCGATTAATGCTTTGGTTTATAGTTTGGTTAGTTTTCCTAATTTTTGTCCATCAGAAAATTATCTAGATTTGACTATTATGCTTCTTGCCCTTTTTTTCGCATGCTCACATTACATATGGAATCTGCAGATCCCCTGTTAGTTTGTTTGCAGTGGCCTTACGATATTTATGCTAGCAACACTATTATAGCAACACACTTACCGTGAAGGACCCATGCACCTCTTCCCATTCTTCAAAATCGCACCCTTCTCTGCACTCTTCCACAAGGCTTCCAGTTGCCGACCGTTTGAATCGACGGCCCGGTTTCAGAAAGGTGCTTGCTTCCTTTTCTGACACGAATGGTGACAGGTGTCCATTTACAAGCTCACCTATCACACAGACGACGTAGATGAGAACCGTTAGTGCGGAAAGCCGCCATATGTTTACAGGATATCATATATATATATATATATATCATGTTCAACACTGCCGTCAGATATAAACGATCTAGCCTCCAAGCTAAATGCCGTTCACTACCTTGGTAAATCGCCGCCCTCGTCAAAATATTTCACAAAGTAATCGCTTCATAAACCAAATTGAATATATCCAATCCACTGAAGATGGCCCCTTGGCTATAGATTTCAAGCAGAGACATGTGCAATCTAGTATCAAGGTGAGCCAGATCAAAGTGCACACGTCGACAAAAATTCGGACTGCAATGCAGCTTGTAGGAAATCCTTTTAGATATTGATAAATACAGAACCTCATCAGACTAACATAATGTCTAGAAACCGCATGAAACAGAGTGTGATTCGTATAATGTTCTTATTGTTGGAGATTTCCCTAGATCCACCGAGACACCAACCCAACCACGCACACAAAATCATATAAGAAAAAATAGAAGCTTGTTTTGTAGATAAAGGTTTTCAGCGATATACTTGTGGGGTTTCGAAAGGGCAGTCGTGCAAATGCACTCTTAAGAAATACGGCAGGGCCAGATGCGGTAATCTGTACTCTACTATCATTGACCCTTAGGCAACCGAAAAATATTGTTTCAACTAACGCTAACGGCACAATTACAGCCGTACGTCTAACTGCGTGGTGTGTACGTGCCAAAATGTGACCAATCTTTTGGGATCCGTAAGTGGTAAGTACCGCCTCCGTACGCAATTGTATGGAATCCAAGGGATTTGGGAGCACACAGAAACGCCGTAGAACTCTGCGTAATGTTGAACTTTCTCTGCCATCGGGCTGCGCATTTGCCCCCGTACGAGGCAGTACGGGTGACGCGAGTGCCCTGTACAGTGAGTAAGGACATCGGGCGTACACAGCACGTATAAGTAGGGCCTGCGTACGGTAACGTGGTAATCGCACATAGATCTCACGTGCAATTCACTTGCCACTTGCGCCGAGTACGATGCACGCAGCCGGCTCACGACCAAGGGTAGCGTCCAGACCACATACTCACCCCTTATGCAACCATGCGAGTGACGTGCGTTGAGAGGTACTCCCCCCCCCCCCCCCGGCTCTTACCATTCCTGTCCCACATTTTCAGAAAAACGTGGCGGAGGTGACCTCTCAAAAAACCTACGGACAAAAAGCATGTACGGAGGATTGTGCCCTCAGCTTTTTTCACACTCATTTCAAAAAGATATTGCCATTACTTACCGAACATCACAAAAGTGGACAACAGAAAGACTTTCCCCAGCATGTTTCTGGTATTCTGTAACAAAAGATAGATAACGTTTTTTGGACATTTGTCAAGTACATAGTCACAGTTCTACTTCTAGTATATCCAGTAAATCTAACCGTTTCTCTCGACATCAAATTTTATGCTATCCTCTACTAGGTCGACAGGTCGCAGGGAAAATAGTT
>NW_023365808.1:0-6373 GCF_000003815.2 Branchiostoma floridae
GATAAAGGTTACCCCACAGATAAAAGTGAACAGGCGTAAATCTCCAGCGCCTCTGTCAAGAAAGGTGGCTTTTTGCAAGTTTAGTGTTCGAATATCCTATCATCGAATCTGTTCTACTTTGTACTGTCTGCGAAGATCAGTAAACCATTTTACTTTACAGGCGAAAGAAAGTGGAGAAAGCCTGTTCTTTAAGTGGTAGTATTGAACCAACACAGCTCCCCAGTTCAATCTTCATTTCAGTACCATGACAACTGGCCATGCCAAGAAAGGTCATGAAATCATCTGTAGTGAGCCAGAATCCTTGTGGTCGCCCAAGAGGAGATGGGCACTAGACAATGTCAAGGAAGATATTCAAGAACTGAACTTGCATAAATGAATCCAGCATTGTCGTGATGCTCCATGCAGACCCTCTATTGTTGTTCCCCTGCACTAACCAGTTTTTCCATGACCCCCCCATACAGACCCTCTGTTGTTCCCCCTGCACTGACCAGTTTTTCCATAACCCCCCATACAGACCCTCTGTGTTGTCTCTACACTGACCAGTTTTTCCATGACCCCCTTACAGACCCTCTGTTGTTGTTCCCCATGCACTGACCAGTTTTTCCATGACCCCCCCCCCCATACAGACCTTCTGTTGTTGTTCCTGCAGTGACCCCCCATACAGACCCTCTGTTGTTGTTTCTGCACTGACTAGTTTTTTCCATGACCCTACAACATGAGTTTCCCATCAGCGAGTATTGACCCATTGGCTGATGAATGTCCTTCCTTCTGTGGAGAATCAGGTTCTATCAGGCAGGAGTGACCTCTCTCACCTTTACTAACTGCAGGGGCACATCTATGGTAAAGCTTTGTTTCACGGGTAATGAATGAAAGAATGAAGACATTTATTGTATGTTTATGCTCTCTAACAAGCTATGTACAGGTCAAGGTGAATAGAATGCAGTTCCAAGTGATTCTAAGTACAAATTGTACATGTAACTTATTGTAAGGATGTGATATAGAACTAAAACTAGAGAGGCAACAAATATCATGAAGATGATTATAGTTACAATAAGATTGATGAATCGGAAGTATACTTTGAATCTAGATGGATCTTAAAATAATTTTTTGTGTTCAAATTGTACTCCGAGCCATTCTAGATTTGGAGGAATTGCGATTGACAACTTTAAACAATTGACAACGGCACCTAATATATTAATGGTACAAATATTAGTCTACTTCCATTTGCTTTTATCTGTGTAAAGCCATCTATGAGCCAATATCATTCTCAGAGGATGTCTATATTATAATTCAATTATTACAGTATCCAATCAGAGAGTAGGATCGCTAACAATATGATTAAGCTAGATGAAAAGTGATGATAGCTTTTACAAACAGTGGATCTGGTCCAGCTGTTTTGTCCCATGTATACTGTTAATGCATTTATGTTTGCAGGGATTTACTTTTGCAGTAGCGAGAAAATGGAGTGTTCGAACTGGTTTTAAAGTTCGCGTTAGCGGCATAGACTGCAGTCTCGTACTATAATGGAAAAATGGAGAAATTCGCGGTGGTTTTAAGTTCACAGTGAATTGGTCACTGCAAAAACTGTGAACATAAAACCACCACGAACATTTCTGCATTTACAGTACTGTAAATGCGTTTAAATTCCTGTGGTAGCGGGGAAAAAGGACTGTTTGCTGTGGTTTTAAGTTCACGGTAGCACCATGCATGGTAGTCTCTTACTACCATGGAAAAATGCGCGGACATAACACCACCGTGAACATTTCTGCATTTACAGTAATTCTCAATTCTGTCCTATTAAATGTCTGTGGTTGGGTGCTCATCTAGCACATGTGACTTGTTTCTGCGTTAGGCCCGTTATTGACCTGATGACCTATATGTCTCGCCTGATTGACTTGTTTTTTTTTTTTTTTTTTTTTAAATCATTCTTTTTATTGTTTTCTTCAAACAAAAATGAAAACAAATGGAGCATGGCATATAAAACAAGTTAACTGAAAGCACATGCGTAACAACAAAAACTAAATAAAACCATTGAACGATGTAGATAATATAACAAAGTATTGTCAAGAAAGCAATGCAACCCCAATTGCACACAATTTCTTCATGCAGATAACGAAAGTAAACCCACAAGTTTTCCCCATTTTCCCATGTGTTTTTTTGTTTTGCCCGTACGGTTAGAGATGATTGATTCTAACTTAAAGTAATATGTAATATAAGAAATAAATGATTTTATATTAATACACCAGTGTCGGTTTCTAAAGATAAACTGTTTTCCCAAGAGAAAAATAAGGTTGGACAGAGCTGGACACCGATCACTCAAATCCCCCAAAATAACATTACAAAGACTAACATGTAAATGATCACCAGTATGGCTGAAGTACCATTCTTCCACCTGTTGCCAAAAAAGTGCTGCAAACCTACAGTCCCAAAATAAATGGATGGAGGATTCTTCCTCTTCTTTACATAAGCTACATAAAGGGGACTCTATTAACCCCCACCTGTGTAATACTTGATTTGTTGTTAAATATTTAAATAATAATTTGTACTGGAACATACGCATGTGGGAGTCAATAGAGATTTTATATGTCAAACTATATACTTTTTTCCACATAACTGGAATATTGAAATAATCTTCCCAATAGTATTGCACTCTGTCTGAAGAACCCCATAGCCTGGCCTCATGCATAAAAAAGGAATAAAGATTTTTGTTAATATTCGATTGGTGAAGCCAGCCTATGCCTCTACAGACGGGGATACAAACACTTAAATTTGGTGACACCTGCTTCAGAAGATTTTTCCAGGGTAAGGGAATGGCAGAAATAATTTGATTATAAACAAACTCCGAACAGGTGTCACCAAATTTCAAAACATAATTTTGAAAGGATAAAAAATTATTTGCTGTGTCAAGAATGTCATTTACGAAAAGGACCCCCCTATTATAGAAAGACATTGAAAATAATGGTTTTCCACCAATACATATTTGGGAATTTAGACAAAGTAGTTGCTGCTTCACTTCAAGGGCATTCTCAGGGGGACGTAGTTGGAACTTCAGCCATGCTTGGAGGACTTGTCTATAAAAAACACTGATTGGAGCTTTCTCTTTTACCAACGTTTCAAAATCGCTGGGTGTAAGCTGGCAAAATGGAAACGTATTCGTAGTAAATAAAGGACTAGAAGAAAACAACAATTTTGAACAAAACCACTTTTCATTATGATATATCTTGGGCATCCAAGACGCCTTCATTGTCAGATCAACAGCCCTGATTGACTTGTTAACACCTATGCTGACACTGGTAAACTTCACTCTGATGAAACATTCAATTTTGGGATCTTTTGACATTGATTTCTTGTTTGTATTATTTCTGTAATATTTCCTGACTAGGCCTATAGAAGTTGACAATCTTTTCTGCTTGCGGGGAATTTTAAAATAGTCGGTTTGGTTTTATGTCGGTGTTTTTTATGGCGACCTTTTCACAACGAAATCACCAACTTCAGGTTTCATTCACCATCTTTAAGACATTGCAAACTCTTGATTTTGATCATGCCATGAAATTCAAATGCAGCATACTCTATGAATTTGCAGAACTGAAATTAGGCAGGTTGCGTTTGTGTATAAAAGTTAGATCAAATGTAACTGCCATCTCCACAGCAATAACCGTAAACTTTAAAGTTCCTTTCTTGTGTCAAGTAACAAAAACTGTTGCAACTTTTATATTTGGCTGGTTGGCTCAATCAATTTGCCACTTTACAACACAGTATGTTTTCGGCCTTGCGGCTGTACGTGTGTATGTGGTAATGAATGTGATTACTGTCCATGATGGTTTAACACCTTTTATGTGTGGAGGGGGAGAGTGCCGAGTCATTAAATGTACTTGGAGCCAGCGAACAGTTCAAACAGGATGTTGGACACAATTTACATCAACAACACTTGGTTACAGCTTTCTTTCTGTGTTGTTCACTCAAAGGTATGACATGTAAAACGAAAGTTGCTTTTCAATACAGCGGTTTCTGTATTCGTCATCTACATGTATTCTGATTCTGTGTAAACTGTGTGTAGCAACTGTATAGCCAGTGTAGTTTGTATGGCCACCCCTTAGTGTTACATACTACCAGTAGCTTCATATTTAGCAAATATTGTGGTGTTGCCCTATATCTTACTGAAACTCCCTACATGTACTTGAAATTTTTGCTGTGGTTCACAGTTTTCAGAACTCCAAGCTACCAGTGTATTGATTACTGTACAGCAGAACCTAAAACTACTGTCTGTTTTCTCAAAAAAATAAAAAGGTTTGTTTAATTAAAGGTATGTACAGTAATAGCCCCCTTCCCTGTTTCTTACCAGTCTCACAAATAAGCTAAGTCCTGAGTGTTGATCCTATACCAACAACTGGGTTGATACTGATTAGAGGGGAGGATTTCCTCGCAAAGATCTGAGAGAAGAGCAGTTGGGAAACATTCAAAACTAACACCTAAAGTATGGCATCCTATTAGTTCTTTTTATTAGTCATTCCGTGATAGGACTAGAAATTCTCTAACCCACACTTCTTTTCCTTTCACATCAAAACTCCTCCAGTCCGCCCCCCCCCCAGACTTAATGGAATAACCCAAGCTTCTTGTGACCAACTTTCTTGTGTAGAGGCTTCAATGACACCAAAAAGGCTAGGAGAAAGTTTGAAATCTGGACCCTTTGAGACGCTATTTCCTGTATTTTCAGGGGCTCTATGATTAGAGTAGTAGTTATCTGCCATTTGACTTCGTGGGTATAACTTGTTACGAAGAATGAACGGTGAATTTGGAATAACAAAAAATGATTAATGTTGAATTAAAATGACTGCTATAACTGATAACTCTTAACACTGCGAATTAAGATGGCTCGTAACACTTCACAGAAAAAGACATGCAGACCCTCTTTACCTGTCTTGTGTCCCCCCTGACCTGGCACTGAACTTTCTTGTGACCTTTAGGCACATTTTTGGAGGCTTTGATGACACCAAAAGTGCTTGGCTGTCCTGCCATTTCAGGCTGAGGGGTCAACTGTCAGTGCCGCCTGCGGTGTTAGTGTCCTTGTTTGTCAGGACTGTCAACTTGCACAATCTGAAGGACACTTTTCTCACGTCATTGGCTCAAAGGGCTGTCTCCAGGACCCGTCCTTCCGTCTCAGGACGGAAATTCGGTTGTTGGAAAATAATTTTACCCCATCCGCCCAAAAGGACATGAAACTGTTGACAATGTACTTTAATTCGGTTGTTGGAAAATAATTTTTCCCCATCCGTCCCAAAAGGACATGAAACTGTTGACAATGTACTTTGATTTGGTTGTTGGAAAATAAATTCACCCCATCCGCCCAAAAGGACATGAAACCATTGACAAAATGTACTTTGATAAGCTTAAAATGACATATTCAACCATGATAATCAACAATATGAGCTCCCAAACTGAGTGGGACGGGAAAAAATTACATGTATAAGCTGGAGACACCCCGGTTTGCTCATCAGACAGAAATTTGCGCAAGATTGCTATGTTAAAATGTTACGAACAGTGAAAATTAAGACTTTGCCACATCTTTAAGTTTTTATGGCCCCCTTCAGTCAGTCTTGGCTACATCAATAGCTACTGTTATGACACAATGGAAGGCAGAACAGGTTTGATGTGTGGTGTGTGCTGAAATTGTGAACTTAAAAACTCTGCAAATGTTTTAGAATCTACGGTAGATAATTTTTTTAAATTATTATCAGGGCTACCTCCCTTGAAAATGTTGTGGAAGAAGTACATCTTAATTATCATTAGTATTGAGAGGGCCGACAAGCTTACAATAGTGCTCTAGATGAGTGCTACCTTAGCCTTGACCAATACATAATGCATAGTAGAGCTTGAGGTGCAGTTTTCAGATTACTCTGGAGGAAGTTAGGCAAGATCTAGACACAGTTTTTCCCGATATCTGCGAGCCGACAACCTCTCACCGACAGCTTTTTTTCAGCGTCTAGATGGAACTGCAGTATCGCCATAAAGATATCGGCAGAATTTCTCCCAAATGGTCCGGAGTATTCGCCCGATAGCTTAGCAGGGGTCCCCGACAGCTTCCACGTGCATGTAGATGCGTCCGACTTCGGGAGGGCTCATTAACATATAACACAGGCTCATTAGGCTATATAGCTGTTTATGACTACAAGCGCCACGGGTGTCCCGCAGCCAACGTTCCAGATCCCTCCCAACATATGCACAGATATCGGTAAAAACTGTGTCTAGATTGCGCCTTAGATCCATCAATTCAATGTAAGGATATTGTTACTGTAAGTATGTGTCCTTCCTGAGAATGACGCACTTCAGAAACGTGGAAATTCCCTTTATCAACACCCGTGATGTCACCAATTTC